>NW_004797573.1:810990-823215 GCF_000002075.1 Aplysia californica | reverse complement strand
AGGAGGAGGAGGAGGAGGAGGAGGAAGAGGAGAGGCGAGGGGGGGGAGGATGTGGACATGGGGGAGGAAGAGGAAGTGGAGAAGGAAGAGTGGGTAGGAAGACTAGGAGGACGAGAATGAAGAGAGAGTGGTGGGAGAAGGAAGAGGAAAGTAGAAGAAAGAAGCAAAGAAAGAAAGGGAACGAGAAATAACAAAAATAAGAAGGAAAAGAGGAACAGAGAGAACACTGTCAAGTCGTGAGTCCGGTGTGTGTTGTGAGTCCCCGTGCGAGATCTACAATGGTGTGCTACACTAGGGACCAGTTATTGTTTGTACACAAAAGATACATGCATGACATTTCATATGAAACGGCAGTTTACTTGTCTCAGCTTGGCATTGAAAGATTCTTAGACTCAGCCAGCAAAGTTAAGAAGTACAAGAGGGTGAAACGAGGAGGTAGAAGAAAACAAAGACTAACCATTGTTGTCACTGGGAATAGGTGTGTTAGTTCCAACTAGAAGCATCATTACTCCCGAGAACTCAGATTGCCATTTACACAAAAAAGACCGTAACTGAATAGTCAAGTAATCTTAAAATTATTCTACTGAACACCCAGTCAACCTCAAAGGACCGCCTTACTCAATGATTTAATACATGAGTCTGACTCCGACTCCGATATCGCATTTTTACGGAGTCATGGTAGCGGGACGTCGGAGATGAAATCATTATTGCGTAACTCGGCCGAGATACAACCAAGTCAAGCAGCTTAAAACAACCTCCTTGAATCAAGTCCGTGTCCGTCCCAAGAAATGATCAGGGATATGCGTCATTTTTAAGGATCTCTAAACATCACTCCACAAAACAATGCCCTCCTTTAAAACGTTCGAATGTTATGAGATCAGTCTACATATCGAAGGGTGTCCCATCATATTTGTCTGTTTCTATCAACCACCTCCAAGTAGGAGAAACAAACTGAAAATTAAAGATTTGATTACTGAATTCCAGGATTTACTAGACCTGCATACCACCAAGAAGACGCAGTCTATAATTAGGGGACTTTAATTTATGTTTTGAAGACACCTTAGACAGTAATATTAGATCTATCAAATCTATTCTAGAGACTCGTGGTCTCTATCTACTCATCGGTGTCCCCACTCACATAAAAAGCACACATTAGATTGGGTGATTACGGACAGTGTCAGTACAGTCGGTGACATTCAAGGAAAGAACAAATGCATTTTTGATCATTGCGTAGTTTCCTTTGAAATAACTCGTATAGGGAAGCCCAAAACGAGACACCGCAAAATAACAACCCTGGGAAAGCGGACATTGATAATGAAAAGTTTGGAGCCGACATTCGACAGTTACTGAAATCCATACAGGGCTCAACCTCCGAGGAGGTAGACACTTTCAACTCCAAGATGTGTCAACTACTGAACCAATATAAGAACAGTGACTGATCGACCTTCTGCTTCAGGGATGACTTTAGAAATTAAACAAGCGAAAATGGAACGTGGACGAGCTGAGAGACGCTGGAGATCAACCGAGGTAGTAATTCATTAGGACATGAGTAATTTTTACTTTTCGATTCCAAGCCTAATTTCTTGGATAGCATATAAAATATTGCTTAGAATTGTCCTTAACTGTGTTTATGAACAGGGTAAGACGTTACTTGACCTTAAAATTAGGTTTTCAATACTGCATATGTCATAGAATTTTTGTAGCTCCTAAGTAAACCTAGCTCATTTGGCAAAAATAGCGATTTCCACAATGTATGTATGTCGAATAAAACAGATCTAGGGACAAAAGTCATGGCTCAGTTGATTAAATATTTCACTGAGGTACGAGGTATTGAACAGCAATATCGGGGGGGGGGGGGGGAATATTGGCGCTTGCACTTGTTTCATTTGTAAAAACTGAGTCCAGTATATCCACATTTTATTTTACCCAATCCAAACTTCTCTCCTGTTGCCCAGCATTTAACTCCAATGAATACATCCGAGATCTAGAACGATTTTGTTTGAGATTATGCAAGAGAAGAGTCACTTCTTGTTCCTTTCTATGGCATGAGTCAGTAAAACTTATTGGAAGCACGTTTGAAAGCTGCCGTGCCAAGTTCAACCCAACTCGGTGAGTATTTGAGCATAAATGTCACTCCTGTTAGCGGGGTCTATAACGACTTATTATACAGAAATCCGATACCCTCTCCTTTCTTTAGGAAGTCTTCCACGGTTACTTTTCAATGGTTAAACAAACCATAACATGAACTCTACTCGGTTTGTGTTCTACAGGGTAACATATTGAATTGATAATTCTCTCCTGTTACTTTCCCTCCTCTTACCCGTGTTTTGGTAACAGGAGAGACCAAAAAGTAACAGGAGGGAAGGGACTGCGTTAAATAGCTTAACTGACCACAGTTTTGGAACAGAATGAGAGGTAGTCAACGCATAATAGGGTAAACGAAAGAGTATCAAACTGAAGGCATATCAGTGCTTTTTCAACAGAACACCTGGATTGTAATTTTGTATATGGGTAAGAGGGTGGAACTGAGAGTAACAGCAGAGAACAGAAGATAACAGGAAGGAAGGGGCGTATGTCAAAAAGCTAGATTGTCCAAAATTTTTGTCGCTAAAATTAGTGTAAGCAAAAGAGAGTTACACTAATGGAATATCTGCACTTTTTCAACAGTACTTCTAGATTGAGATTCAATAATTTAGGTAACAGGAAGGAAATTGGAAGTAATAGGAGGTAACAACCGAGTCAAATGAAAGACAGAACATTCTATTTTTACTGTAGTTATGATACTATTAGTATTACAACAAATGTTTATCCTACCAAAGTCACGATGTGGGTGGTTGACGGGTGCTCTGGTGTGGTTTGCTTCTTCTTTCCTATCAAACATTTATCGTCCTCATCTCCCCTTCTTTTTTATGTTTGTTACTCTCTTGCAACAGCTCTAATCTTCTGGCGCTCATATGACATTATGCAGTTCCGAGCGCCGTAAAACCTCTAGTAAAACAAAACAAAGTCTCGATCCTTTTGTGTAGATATAAAATACTACTAGTAATGACAATACTAATTTATAGGCCTGATCCCCTAAGGCCCTATAGGCGCTGTACAATGCAGAATCATTACTCAGCTGACAAATCAAACAACAAAAAATACACATTGTGAGACCATTTAACAACACATGCGTACGCATGCACGCTCTCTCTTTCTCTCTCTCTCACACACACACACACACACACACACACACACACACACACACACACACACATACACACACACGCAAACAAACACAAACACACACTCACACACACACACACACACACACTCAAAACGCCTAGTCCCATACACATTCTCTTAAAATTTACTGGCAAAGCAAAGTATTAAACAAATGTGTCTTTAGACTTCTCTCTCTCTCTCTCTCTCTCTCTCTCTCTCTCTCTCTCTCTCTCTCTCTTTCTCTCTCTCTCTCGGGTGTTATGACTCGCATTTTTTCTGGGAGGGAATTTCAAATTTTTGGGACGTACAAGTTAAAAACTCTTCCATCCGTTTGTTTGATTTCTCGTTATATTCTGATCCGCAAATCTCAAATATCTTGATTGCACATATGACCCAATAAGGTCCTTAAGTTGAAGATAATATTTTGGTGGGTTTTTGTTTGTGCGCTTGTAAAATAAAATATCAGTTTTATAGTGATTCTAGTTTTAACTATTATCGAAAAATTCAAAAAATCTGGTTTCAGATCTAAATTCTTTTATCTAGTTACAAATTTTGACATGCATTTCACGCTCTTGCAGAGATTTTGATGGTGACTGAACTAAAGATATTTTGGAGGAAAATTTGCCACACAACAAATCAGCTTTACATGGTTGACGTCTACATTACGCCACTCATACTAGACCAAGATTAATTACAGAGACAATTAACATACCTTTTTTTCGCAACTGGCAAAATTGACTCCAGCTGAAAAACAAAGAAGGTACAGACAAAAGCGAGACAAAGACCCAGTAAAGGGAATGCACTACCTGCAGTATGAAAAGAAAAAGTATGTCAAAGGCAAAGAACAAGGAAAGAGGAAACTTGTTGTTGATATGACCACAAGAGAGCACAGGGTAGCCCGTAAGGAGTGGAGAAAAAAGAAGAGAACCTCGAATCAAAAGAATTTAAACAAGGCTAGTGACCAAACACCCGATGCCCCACCCTCAAGAGTACTTATTTCCAGACAGAGAATGAAGGCTTTTAACTATATCAGTTCAGAAAAAAAAGAAACTCAAAGTTGAAAATGATAGACTTATGGAGAAACTAGCTAAAGAAAGAAACAAAATTAAAAAATATGAGCATAAGGTTAAAAAAACTCACAATCAAACTATTTCCTGAAAAGAAACCTGTTCTGAATGAACTGACACCTAGTTCAAAAGCGCAACAAATGGTGACTGACTTACAAGCAGATAACAAGAAGACAGTCAGGAGAACACTTAAATTCCATTTTGCTCTTATGGATGAGTTAAAGAACAGGAAAAAGAAAAACGAAAGCATTCGAATGCTGGCGTCTGGAGAGATACTAAGAAAATACAAAATCCAGAGAAAATTCTGTAGAACTATCAGCACAAGCGGCAAGAGGAAACTGAAGAAGAATGTGCCTTCAACTCTGCAGATGGAAAAGGGGCACATTCGAGACTTTTTTCTCAGACCTGATAACTCCAGAATTGTGAACGGTTTGAAAAATACGGTTACCTTGAAAAAGACAAAGAAACAGAAACGTTTTTTGAATGACACTGTGGAACATCTCTACCGAAAATACTTATCTGAAAGTTGCCCGAACATTAGTTTTACAAGCTTTTGGCGGCTAAAGCCATTTTGGGTAAAGCAAGCAACAGAATCAGGTAGAAACACATGTATGTGCAAAATCTGCGATAACACAAAGCTGATCTTTGACACATTGTTTAGGCATGGTGCTCTCCAGACACAAAATCTGCGTGTGCTGACAGAGGATTATTCCTGCTCTACTCAGGCCAAGCCTTGCATGTACGGATCATGGGATCGTTGTAACAAGCATCCAGTCAGAGCATACTCAGGCAACATGAGAGTTATCACTACGTGGCAGCAGTGGGTAGTGACAAAAGAAACCAGAACTCTTCTGAATGGCAAACAGAAAGAAGTCAACATCGTTAAGAAGAGAACGGAAACTGGGACACTGATGGCCTTGTGGACCGTGTTCCAGAAAACGTTTCGACAATACAAGCGACACACTTTTAACATAGGCCATCAATTTAAACACTTCCAAAAGACACGAAATAACTTACAAGCCAATGAAGCAATAGTACATGTTGACTTCGCCCAAAATTACGTTTGTAAAATGAAAAAGGAAATACATAACATCCACTTTGGGGCTTCTCAATATCAGCTCAGTCTTCACACTGGTAACTACACCAGCTCTTTATCAAGCAAGTTGCAAATAACAGTGTCGTTTTGTGGAGTTTCTGATAGCTTAAAGCATAGACCTTCTTCAATCTGGGCAAACGTGATTCCTGTACTGAATGAAATAAAAGAGCAAAACAAGGACATTGATGTTCTATACTTTTTTAGTGACGGACCATGCACTCAGTACAGACAGAAAAAGAACTTTTTCTTATTGACCAAATATGTTGAAAAGTTGGGGTTCAGATATGCCACATGGAACTTTTTCGAAGCTGGACATGGTAAAGGTGCTCCGGGCGGAATCGGAAGCTCTGTAAAACAAACAGCAGATCGACAGGTCAGATACAATGCCGACATTTGCAACGCCTCAATTTGTGTCAGAGCTAAATAAGACAGAAACTATGGTGGAGGTTTACGAAGTATGTGAAAGTCAGATAGAAGAAGTAAAAAACCAAATACCAAAAGCTCTGAAAGTTATTCCAGGAACAATGAAATTACATCAAATAATAACATTGGATCCACAGAGTATACGGTACAGAGACATCAGTTGCAGTTGCAGCCCAGGTTCAGAACACGTTGACCACGTCACGAAAAAGCACACGTTCAAAGAGTCTGACAAAGTGGGTGAAATTCCAAGCGCAGAACCTTTACCTGAAATACCCTCAATTACACATTCCTTCAGACCAAGCACAACTTTCATTGCATCAAGAGCTTTAGCACACCTTCAGACTTGCAGCACATTTGGAATGTTATATCACGAGTGTGAAGCACAGAGACCTTACTTGACTCCTCTTCTGAGACAGCAACGAGCTCTTTCTACTGACAAACTCATGTTAGATTCCTTTGCAATGGGGTTTATTCCAGAGGATGTGAACAAACGGTATGGAACATTGTTTTCTGTGACAGTCGGAGCAGATGGCGATTGTTTGCCTGGAAGTGGCGCAGTGTTCGCTTTTGGGTCAGACGAACGTGCAGACGAACTGAGACTGCACATCATACATGAACTTGTATTTAATGCAGCTTATTATACTGATGAAAAGCACTTGTGTAATGCTTTCACTCAGAAGACCTCCAGTAATGAGTTGAGTTATGCTTATGCAATGTATTCTGACAAATTTTGTCCAGGAGCATATTTCAATGTTAGAAAGATTTATGAAGAAGAAGTCTTAGGTCTGACGAAGCCAAAGTCATTTATGGGCATTTGGCAAATTTTTGCTTTGTCAAGTGTACTTCGAATGCAGATATTTTCAGTTTATCCACAGTTGGGGAATGTGTTGGTCCGCAAACACCTTCATAGAATGATCGAACCAAGAGTGAAAAGTACTGACAAAATAGCATTCATAATGTGGACTTCAACTAGAACAAAGAATCGACGCAATTGGCTGCCAAATCATTTCGTCCCCCTCGTTCCATTCAAACAAATGTAAAGAGTTAACTCTGGTCTGAAGTTATTATCGACAAGTTCTTTCTTTTTAACCTACAGTCTTATTAATCAGAGAGTGGTGCACAGCAAGCACGCATGTCTTTGTTGTTGTTGTTTGTTTGTTTTTTTAGTTTTTGGGGGTTTTCTCGTTTTTTAAGCATAATTCTGTAACAAACAACATTAGTTTTTTTGTCTACTTGAACCATCACATGTCACCTTTAAAAATGCAATGAAAGAATAATAGGGATGCAATTCAGTTTGAAGACCATTATGATCTTATCGATGATGATGATGATGATGATGATGATGATGATGATGATGATGATGATGATGATGGTGATGATGATGATGATGATGATGTGGTATTCTCAGAGTTCATGTGGTTTTCATTCTTTCTTGGGTACAAAGGGACCCAGCTATAACAAGACCGCCGGTTATACAATTTTTGCCCCTCATCTTTATCTTCCTTTTTCTCAGTCTCATTGGGTTGACTAAACATTAGTGGTGATGCACGGGTAACAATAATAATTGCATTTATATGTAGCACATCCTCTTGTAGTTATCAAGAGGATCACACACAGAGATATTGTAGATTTAGCTCCCAGTGCCTACTTTTCGCTCAATTTTATTTTACATGTTACAAGTCCTATCACTCCATGGGGAGACAATGTGGTGCCAGACAAAGGCCACATTAACTTTCATTAAGTAATTCGCTGGATTTGCATCAACACAAAAGTGCATCCACCTTTCCCCTTCCATCCCCTGCACACTCGGTATATGACACACCATAAATGTATGCGTACACTAACACCTATGAAGGCTCACTGTGGGTGACGCAGGAGCAATTCACCGTGTTAGATCAAAACATTTTTCTGCTGCCTTGTCCGTTTGTTTGCTATAGGATTTTGTCGATAGTTGGAAGTGCTATAGCCGAATATGTCTGTCCGAATGATTTATATATTATTTTAAACTATACGTTATAAGAGATGGGGCTCGGGGATTTATTATGGATTTGCAACAGTTAAAACTGTTAAAATTGTGACTGTCATATGTGGGGCCCACTATAATAATAATTGTTTCAGTTACTATAAAAATGTATGTTCACAAATGCTTCATTTTTCATGATAATTTGTTGTTAACTTTGATAACATTCTCTTGCGTTCCCTCCTGTTACCCATGTTCCCTCCTGTTACTATTTTTCCCTCCTGTTACCACCCCTCTTTACATTCCTTACAAAATTCTAGAACTTCTTTTAGAAAATTTGAGCATGTGATTAGCTTCACCTTATTGCTAAATAGAATAGAGATTGATATGATCAGAATGTATTCTATCTGGGAGTGAGAATTACAGACGGAAGTTCTAACATTTGCTAAGATTTTTAAATTCAACATTTTAATCCTAAATTGTTTCCTGTGAATTGTAAAACTGGTGCGTTTTTTTATTATTTCCCTGATGAATAGACCTAGTTTGACAAACATGATCATGCATTGGACCCCCAAGACCTTTTCCAGTTTCACCGCTCTATGCTTTCTGTTGGTAACAGGAGAGAACTTTTTTCTCAGAAGTTGACACAAAAGTAGCTCGTGCGCCCCAATTTAATCGAATTAAGCTCAGAAAGTTCACATTTATGTCAAAGGATGGTTGATTCATTTCACCAATATTATATTGAAGTTTTTCAATAAAGTTCTTTTTTTTTTTAAACGAAAATAAAAAATGTGACTTTTTTTATGACTCATATACACTGTAACGACGAAGTGAAATCGTTAATAACATCTGCGAAATCCGTGTATTATAACGGAAAAATTAATGAAAGTACCACCTCTAAAGCTTTATTTTGTATAACAAATCAGTTGCCTGGTAAGAAAGACATGGCCAGAAAGGGACCTGAAAGGGACCTTCCTGATGTTTTTGATCAATACTTTAGAGACAAGATATCCTCGATTAGGACAAAAATTGACACGACTCCCAATAAACAACCATGTTTTGAAACATTCTGTGGGGTAATCTTTAATGAATTTGTACGTGTAACACTGGAAGACGTTAGATCAATCATAAAGGCATCACCCCATAAACATAGTCTTGATCTCATTCCAATACATTGTACCACTGCTCATCACACATCTTGATAGCGTTATTGGATTTATAACCTCCATCATTAATGAGTCTCTTCAGTCTGGAGTTGTACCATCACTATTTAAGCATACTGTTAATTATTCCCCTTCTTTAAAAAAAATCAAAACTATCCCCGAGGAGCTCAAGAATTTCACTTTTCAGACCTGTCTCCAACCTTCCCTTTTTATCCAAAATCTTGGAGAAAGTTGCTTTGGTTCAATTGAAGAATCATTTAAAAGAAAACTTTGACACTATAGATCACACTTTTCTTATTGAACGATTTTTCAACACGTTTGGCCTGTCTGGCAGGGTTTTTGACTGGTCCAGGTCCTACCTGATTGGCTGTACACAATCTGTGGTTGTACACAGGGGGCGAAGCGTCTATATAATCAAATAATCACTGCTTCCCTTCCTAATTTTGAAACGTTGTCGCTGTCAAATTCATCCATAAACGTAAACCTCTTAAATTAAATGTCAAAAGACGTTCGTAATCAACAATGAACAGTATGCCTAACATTCAAAACGGTTTCACGGCCACAGAAACAGCCTCCTCATCCCTCTCGGGCCACTCCATAAGCAGTCGCAAGCTTTGATTAAGTAAGCTTAAAGTGAGGCTGGAAGAGTCCACCAATATAGTTGAAGGGAACATGTGCATAGCAGTCTAAGCTGTTTCATTGCCACATATACCCTGTTCACCCCTTTGGGGTCACAGTTAAAATCATTCTCAAGCCTTGATTATGTAAGCTAACTAACACTGGTCGAGTTTACCTCACAAATGTGAGGGGAACTAACTCCTAACAATCTCTTCACTGTTGCAAGTACTTGCTTTTTTTCCTCGACTTTTTACCGTCCTATAATCAGATCGTGACCTCGATTATGACACTAGCTCCTGGCCGCGGAAGGCTAACAAAAACAACCAAATGTAAAATTTAAAAAAGGATAATTGTCATGTTCTACCAAAGAGTTAGACTCACTGGTAGATCTATAACATATAGATCTAGTACTGACGTCTCTGCTTCTTTGCTTTGTGTTTATGTATTCACATCTAAAGTTAAATTTAATTTTAGTTGGAACTGATATTTAATAAGATACTTTCCCGATTATTTTGGCGGTTGAACATACAATATGAATTCCGGATTTGTTTTCATTCACAACTCAGAGTCGCCGCCTCGAGTAAGATTCTTGTGTCATATCTACAGGCCATATCTGGTCCCGTTTCTCTTTGATTACCCTGTCAAACAAGTCAGCCTTCGCCCCTGGTTGTACACGACTCTCTTTTGTCTACTTTTAAACTACACTTTGGAGTGCCTCGGTGTTCAGTATAGGGTCCAGTCCTCTATACGTTATAATACACAGCCGCTTTGAGCAGGGATTAGAAAGCACGACATAAAATATCACATGTATGCAAATGATACACAGTTGTACAAATCTGTTCCACCATCAGACGTTAAAACCTTGCCTACCACCATGGGTTTGTGCATTGATGATGTCAAGAACTGGATGATTGATTATACGCTCTAGCTTAATGAAAATAAAACTGAAATTCTTTTCTGTAACCCGTAGAAAAGTCATATCCCCATGGACATTGGTCATATTTGTACTGAAAATGAAAAACTGTATTTTGCTGATTAGGCAAAAAATATGGGAGTGTATTTTGATTCAAAATTGTCAATGGAACATCATATCAATTATTTATGTACCATTCTATCAGGGGCGGCTCGTGGGTCTAAAAAGTGGGCGTGCACAATTAAGCTATCTTAGGCTGAAGATAATCAAGGGCAGAGTAAATGGGATGGTGTATAATTTTAGGATCTTTGGGTTGGTGAAGGAAGACCTTAGTACTTTTATTTTCATTCTTTTTACTTGTGGCTTTGACTTTTATAAATAAATCTGCTTGTTAGCTAAACATCAATTTCATTCATTTTGCATTAGAATTGAACACTAGTAATACCTTTCACCACTCCACTACAAAACCGGTCAAAAGTACAACTCACCGGACGGCGACTTAAGTATGTCACGTTCACCTCCCTCAGGTTCACGGTCACAGAGTTACTTAAAATAGCGACAAGACAATGAACCAATCACAATTCACTTGAGCACTCCTCTGGATTGCTCCGGGGCCCACGTATTTTTGGCATGGAATAGTGCACAGTCTATGGTGTTTATTTTTAGATTGCCTACTGTGGGCTATGTTTTGGCGCTATCCGGCAGGAGCACATTTGAGATGTGCCGTCTTATTAATATTAATGTACCATCAAACTCTTAACAAGTGTCGTCATCACTTGGGTTATCCCAAAGAGTGATTTATAGGTCAGGTTTCCACTGTTATGTTTAGATACAGCGCATGGCATGGCATAGTAGATGTTTTACGGAGCGATAGAATAGAAATGACAGTTACGGCGCCAGCGAGGGCCTTGTTTTGATATATTTGGCTAATGTTTGTTTCTGGCGTCTTTTATTTTATTATTGAGGGTGCTTTACGTCATAGAACATTAAAACATTTTGGGCGGCACTGCACGACCGTGCTGTAGGGACGAACCGCGCCTGCATTCTATTTTGTGAATTGTGTAGAATTGGTCATATCATGTCTATGTTTTTGAATGAACGCTTATTGACAACGCTCGTGTCATCTTTTTTGTTTTCACGCATCGATTATTGCAACGCTTTACCATTTACTAGCTAACACACCAAATACCACTTTTCACAAGCTAGGCCTATAGGCTACAAAAGAAAAAGAAAAGGGATCACATTACTCCCATGTTAAGAACGTTGCATAGGCTCCCCGTGTCAGCAAGAATGGCATATGAAATTGCAATATTATTTCTTAACTGTGTCAATAAAAAAGCTCCCTCAAATCTTAGTGATCTCATCCAGATTTATTTTCCATCTCGATCACTAAGATATTAGGCGATCTGTACATTTTAAGAGTTTCTAGAAAGGCTGATGTTAGGGGACCGTACGCCCCAATAGCACTTGGCGCTAGGGGACCGTACGCCCCTATAGTGTTTGGCGCTAGGGGACCGTACGTCCTACTTGCGCAAAGGCGTGGTGTTACGGGACCGTACGCAGATGTGCATGCATCTGGACTTTGCAAAAATACTGGAGGAAAACGGCCAGTTTAAAACGAAGCTCCTGGCGTAAGGAGCATGTTTCAAATATCTGAACACGACTGTGAGGTATCCAGTGGGCGGGGTGAACCAAGATTTGAAATTTACTCACGTCTGCGTCCACGTTGTTGTTATGTGTCAATAAAAGAAATCAGAGAGAGAGAGAGAGAGAGAGAGAGA
>NW_004797573.1:779593-809266 GCF_000002075.1 Aplysia californica | reverse complement strand
GAGGAGGAGGAGGAGGAGGAGGAGGAGATGGGGGAGAAAGAGGAGGAAGAGTGAGAGGAGGGGGAAGAGGAGGGGAGGAGGAGGAAGAGAGGGAGGAAGATGAGGAAGAAGAGGAAAAGTAGGAGAAAGAAGCAAAGAAAGAAAGGGAAATAAAAAATAAGATAAATGAGAAGGAAAAGATGGACAAAGAGGAAACAAGAGGAGAAGAAGAACAGAAAGACGGAGAATTAAAAGAGGGGGAGGAGAAGGAGGTTGGAGGGCGCCACTTGTACGCCCCTCTTCTTTCTCTTCAATATAAAATTCCTGTCCATCTCCCTTGTCCACTACTTTGCAATAATTATTACTGTCGTTGCGGTTTCTATCCATTCAAAACTAGCACGGTACTGCAGAAAACGACCGGGCACAAAAAACAAAGATGGAAAGGAAAAAAAGTTGCAGGAGTAGGGGAGGAAGACGGAGGAGAAAAAGAAAAGGAGGTGGATGTGGATGTGGATGTGGATGTGGATGTGGATGTGGATGTGGGGGAGGAAGAGGAAAAGGAGGAGGATGACGACGACAAAGACGAGGTGAAGGAGGACAAGTCGAGGAGCAGGAGCAGAAAGAGGGGAGGGGGATGGGGGAATCTGTTGTTGTTTTTGTTGTTGTTGTTGTTGTTGTTGTTGTTGTTGTTGTTATTGTTTTGTTTTGTTTATCGCAGTGTTTTACGACGCTCGCAATAGCATAAAATCAAAAGAGCTCGCCTCAGACATAAGACATTTTCAGTTGGTAGGACTTAATTTTGAATTTTGCCCGGGTGGCGACCGAAGCTTCGCCATTTGTTTTACGTAACTACCATAAGAGCGTGATTACGGGTGTGGCTGAAAGACAGCAGTAATTAGAATTGGAGCCAAGGAGTAGCCGTAGGCATTTTTAAGGCCTTAGTTAAAAGAGTCAGGAGCCCAGAGGAGGGGGGGGGGCAAAGGAGGTGAGGGGGTGGAGTGGGGACAGAGAGTGGAGACGAAAACAACAGACAGAACATTGTTATAGGGCTGGAAAGGTGGTGAAAGGAAGAAAAAAAAATTTTTATTCCGTCGCTGTTCGGATTCGAACCCGGGATCTATTGAGAGGCGAACGCTCGTAACGTCTCGACCACGATAGCCCCCGGAGTGGAGAGGCAGTGGGAGAAGGAGAGGGAGAGGGAGGAGGAGGAGGAGGAGGAGGAGGAGGAGAAAACAACAACAACAAACAACAACAAGAAGAAGACAAAGAAGAAGGAAGAGGAGGATGAAGAAGAAGAAAAAGAGTTCATGAAAAGCGACTTATTTGGCCTACTTTAAATTAGGCAACAAAATTTACTGTTTTTATAACAATGAACGTTGACACGGACATTATACTTTCTTTTTTTTTTTTTGGAACTGGGAAGGTGGAGAAACTTCCTCTACACACAACACTTGGTCCACTGTTTGGCTGTTTGCCTTAGATTCCAGGGGGGGGGGGGGTCGAGAGAGTGAAATAGGGCCTACGGTTTGTCGCTTCTTTGGTTCATCATACAATTTCGTTAAAAGCTGAGGGCTTGTGTGAGAGCTTTTTATCGTGCCCAAGAGCTTGTAGATCTAACGGATTCGTCCGATCTGCACTGAAGCACAGAGTTCGGCATTGTCCGTTCAAAACCGTGTCACATTCTTGTTTAACGGAAATTACCGACGACAACGTTATCCGATTTTCATTGGTCAATCATGACGTCAGCTGACTGGGTCGTGCAAGCGTCATCTAAAATTTACAAACAAACAAAATGGAGGAAGCAACAGTGTCGACTATACAAGTGCTTCGCGAATCTTCAGCTGACAAAGAGAATGTATCATCGTACGAACCGCCTGCAAAGAAAACAAAAGTTGCAGATAAAGATGCAGAGATCAAACACAAGCTGGAAGATCGACTAAGCGGCATTTTATGCTGCGCTGTGTGTCTGGACCTACCGAAGACCTGCTACCAAGTAAGTGAAGGACAAACTAAAAAGTTTACGGACTTCAGTGTCAGCTGGTCTGACATCTGTGATGTGGCACTGGCCCAGCAAACGCGCCTATCAGGTCGTTTACGGGAAGGCCTACTTCTTTTTTTATGTGAAAGATGTAAGCCTGTCTGGTGCGTGTTTTTGTACTGACAGTACATTCATTCAAATCTGAAACGGAAAAGAAAGCTTGAATGTTTGTCTTGGTCTTATTATTGCGTGACCTACTCCTTTCATAACACAACAAACGCGAACACAATAATAATGACACTCCCCCTCCAAATAATAGAAAAGACCCACATCACCCCCTCCCACCCTGCCGTTTATTATTATATTATCAATTTCGTAAAAGAAGTGTACGTAAAAGAAGTAGTTCAGCCACTGTAAAAAAAAGGCACAGCCACGGATTCAAAATGGAAATTGTGATGATCAATGTTACAAGTATTTTAAGTTCTAGATTCTAAGCCAAGTTATAGTTTATAGGCCTGACCTCATTTTTAATTTCAGCTTTGTTGGCCTACATTTTTTGGTTGTTGGGCCATGTTTTTTTCACAGCAGAGCATTTTTGCAGTCACAGAGCACAGCAAATTGACAGCCTTGCCCACAGTGAACTGAAATGTACACTTTCTTACTTCGTCTTTGGGTGCACTGAGCTTCTGATTTCTTTTCGTTCTCATTCAGGTTCTGATTTTGAAAATAAAAGTCATGTAAAAGTGGAATTGACATTTGGAGAGATGGCACTGAACTCAGTTCCAACAATAATCTGTCCCCGCGGTAATTTGCAAATTGCAACCCTAAAATGTGGGTGCTTTTTCGGTAGTTCCCACCCCCCTTATTTGACCTACATCTAGATCTAGATGTTCTAGATCTATACGTTTGATTCGCGGTGAGCTAAGATATCAAACCTTAAAACATTAAATTATACTATGGTAAAATTCAGGGGGGCATGCCCCCCTGAAACCCCCCTTTCTATTTTTATTAGGTCAGGGGGGCGAGCCCCCCTGAAACCCCCCTACTCTTGGGGCCAAAACCCGTGAATAACAATTGCGGGGTGGGAACTACTGAAAAGGCGCCAAAATGTGCCCAAATTTGCCTACAAAAATGCCAAATTTGCCCAATTTTGTCAAGAAATTTGCTTTCAGAATCAATACAGACCATTGCTGCTTACCCCATGAAACAAACTAAAAAAGACTGGCATTATGGGGTTATTTTGAAAATTCATGCATACTTTTATTAAAAGAATATTAGAAAGCTTGGCGGCAGCGAAAAACCGCGAAGACAGTATAATAATGGCCATTACGTGCCTACAGGGGAGATGGAAAGCTGTGGAGAAGCGACATGTGCAACGATACAGGAGAATAGCCATTATATAGATCTATTGGCCAGCGCGATGCCGGAGAATAGCCACTTTCTTAGAACTTTGTTTTTTAAAGTTCAGATCAATAATTGTGCTGTTTCATAGAGATCAAGGAAATAGTGTGTTGTGTGTCGCTGGGTTTTTTCTGGCAATACTAATCTCAGTGAAGTGTAACGAAAGAAAATTTGCCAAACCAACGTGTTTATGGACTGAGAACATGAGAAAGTGAACGAAGTGTCATTTGAAACTTCTAATAAAATTAGATCTTATTTGTTAGTCCCATGGTTTAAAGACTGGGTTTGTTTGTTTTTTTTCTATTTCAGTGTAGCAATGGTCACCTGATGTGTGCTGGGTGTTTCAACCACCTGTTGGCAGATGCCCGAATAAAAGATGAAACTGCTACATGTCCAAACTGTCGCTGTGAAATAAACAGAAATATTTGCATCCGCAACCTAGCTGTGGAGAAAGCTGTGTCAGAGCTGCCATCAGACTGCTGCTTTTGCAATCAACAACTGCCACGGTACCAGCTGGATCACCATCAAAGGGAACTGTGTCAGGAGAGGTAAGCATGTTTCCCTCCGTCGGGTAAGATAACTGCTTCACCCCATGTCATGTGACCCACAGTGACTGCTCTCTCTTTCAGGAAAATGTTTTCTCAGCCACCTACACCACTGATAGTTATGTCCACATGAGCCGGGGCTCGCGCACATTTGATGGGGCAGTTCCAAATGTGCGGGTGCTGGTGGCATGGCTAACCATTCCCTGACATCACTAGTTACTGCAACGTGGTTGTAGGTGGCTGGTCTATGCATTGCTAATAAGCGCCACACTTGTTCTGTTTTCTATTGTTCAAGCAGGCAGGTTTTCTTTGAGGCAGGATGTCTCAATTTCAGGAAAGAAGTGATGCGTTCCAAGTATGAAGAAAAGATAAAAGCTGGCTTTCCCTGATGTGCGGTTGTTTGTCTCCACTGAGGATGTCTTTGTACACATGCAACAGTTCCTCTACTGTTGATTATGAAGCGGCAAGTATCTTTCTCTCTTTGTCATGGGTCTGTGGTGTTTTATCATTGCTAAATAAAAAAACCCAGTCAAGTTATCTTTTTATGAAGATGTGCGAGGGGTTAAGGGAAGAGGGTGAAGTGACGTGAGATTTAGAAGGGAGGGAAGGGCTGCTGGTTCTAAATAGTTTTGATTTTTGCACTTTTTAGTCATTGACAGTTGGATAGGAATATTTGTAGTTGGCTTTGATTAAAGGTGTTTTTGTGTTCTAATACTATTTTGTTGTGTGGAAGTTTAACAATTGTTAGTAAAAAGCTCAGCTTTGTCCCCAGATACCTGAGCTAGTGAACTGAATGTGATGAATTTTGTTGTCAACTATATTTCTGGTCTTTGTCCCATTATTGGCAACAGATCAGAAGATTGTCTTTTTATTTTCATAGTTATGGACCATTAAAAAAATAATCAGCGTTTGTACTCCTGTGTACAAAAATTTTGTCAAAACTTAATATTGTTAAAAAGTTGATACTGTGGAGTGTCAACTGATGCATAATTAATTGAATTCTAAGGACTGAATTTTTTTAATGGTCCCTTTCCACCAATAATCTGAAAATGTGTATTTCCCTTTTCCCTTGTTTTGTACCCCCCTCCCCCCAAAAAATAATAAAGTACTTTGTTCTTCTGCCTTTTCCTAAAGAAAGTTAACAGATGGATCAAATTTCTTAAAATAATTTTTTTTACATGACTTATATGGTATGATGAGTGTGTGGTTACTAGACTTCTGAGTGAGTGTTTTTGTATGAAGAGAGACGTATGAGATGAAATAGTTCTTTGTTCCTATCATTATGGAGTTGTAATAAATAGTGTTTGTCTAAGATATCTAATGCAAAGTAAACTGCAGAGGAGTAACTAAGAAGAGGAGGAGGTTTAATTTTTTTTCTTTGAGTACCTAGTCTTCGTTACAATATGCCTTTTTAGGAATATTATGTCTGAAATTGGGAAAGGTGCCATCATGTACTTACTTGAGAGTATAGTGGTTGGTAGCTTTTATTCATACTTACTTTTTTTGATGAAGAAAGTCTGTTAATTTCCTTTTATTTTTGTCTTTGTCCATCCTGGGAAAGAGTTATTTTGTATTGTTGATGAAGACAATATTGCTAATGGAAAACTTTTTTGTATCTTTGTCTTTTTTTTCCCGAATTAGTTATGTCCATCATGTTTTATGTGTGAGCATGTGATTGATATTGTAGATTTGAAGAAAGAGTCATAGTTTTTTTTTTGCAATGGTTGTTGTTCTTCTTTTTTTTTTATGAATAAAAGTAAAACCCGAGGATTAAGCAGGCGTGATGATATTAGCCTATGTGTTTGCTTCTAAGAGAAACGAAAATTAGCAGTATCATGAAAGTGAACAGTTTAACTAAAGATTTATTTTTGTCGCTCTGCTCTACAAAACATAATCTTGTATTGGTTTTCCAATAAATTTTCACATGCTGGTTGCCAGCAAGAGTGGCAAAATGTGAAAATAACTGAATCAAGATCAATTCAATGCTTTCAAACTAAATATAGAGTACGGCCAGTTGTGTTTATAAACTTTCATGTAATCCTTGATTGAGCTTTAATTCTAAGAGGTAATATTAAGTACAACTAAAATAGATATATAATATTAAAGTTTTTAAGATGGGCATCCAGGAAAAAAAGTGAGTACTTGACTCCTAACGGATAGAGCAGCACCAGACCTGTGATTCTCACCTATTCTGTATTGAGCATTTGCTTTTGTTTCCATCTAGTTTTATTTTTTCAGATGGGCTATGAAGTGGGAAATGCGACAAAGCCCCATGGAGACCTTCAAAGTTATCTTGTCCTCAGAAAGCTTCTTAACACTGTGTGATGAGACACTTCTTTAGTCTCTCATGACACTTTGTTGATTAAGCACGCCACTACTACCGTAAGTATGACTGTCCATTTGAGCTGTTAACAAGGGATTTTGTCGTTTGACATAGTATCTGATGTGCATTACAGGCCATGCTCCTGTCGGTACGCTCGCATTGGCTGCCACTGGGAGGGGCCCTTCCATGAGGTGGCAGAGCATGAGGAGTCCTGTGCTCATCCCAAGAAGACTGGAGAAGAGGTTATGGGAGCTTTGGAGCAACTGGATGTGCAACGCCAGGAGGAAAAGAAGCTCTACAGCGACATCTTTGCTCTGCTGTCCTATGAGAAAATCACCTTTAACGGTTAGTGTTTATCTCTACCTGTGTACCCCTGTTGTAAGGAATATCTCTAACGTAATTAAGTTCATGTGTGAGAGTGTCCACATAACGGAAATTCTCATTCCTGTATTTGACAATCACGATGCATTCCTCATTGTGAAATCAATTAAATTTGTCTTTGTCATTTGATTATATCTTCATATTTAAAAGGGAAAGTTGTTTTCCTGTTATTTTTGTCTTGGCTGGGATGGGAAAGGATTATATATCTATAGGCAATGGATAAGACTGATGATACTTTTGTATTCTAAGATTAGTTGAGGGTTTGCTACTGTTTCTTCTGAATCTTAGAAGTGTTGTTTCTTAGCAGCCTCATAAGATCAGAAAAATATTTTAACTGATTCCATCCATTCGGCCGCTAACAGCCGCTCTGGGTTTTTCCGCTGTCGCCATTCGACCTCTGTGAGCGGCCCAAAGAAATCCAAAACAAATGTGCACTTTTTAATATAGTTCCTTCTTTTTAAGTTGTCGAAAGGAACTAGAACTTGTAAACAAGCCTGACCTCAATCTCTGAGCGTCAAAATAGATCGAAACTGCGAAATTCTTGCAAAAATCATTGTTTGTGGTCGCTAAGTAAGGGTAAACAACATGGAGCCTGGTATAATAAAAAGGCCCTTCAGTGAAAGATATTCAACTAAATTTGGGAAATTCTTGCATAAATGTGTGGTGGGGTGATATGTCTACAATTTTGTGTTGATTCCTATGGTTTATAAGGACTTTTAGAGCTGAGAAAATGAGGTAAGTTGAAATTTTCGAAGAGGTGTTGCGCAATTTTTTTTCTCTTTCGTTTTTATCTGAGGGAAAATACCGTACAGTCAGAATATAGGTCATTGTAATTGATATAATCAGACTCCTCTATTTATTCCCATTAGTTTGGTATATGACAATATATATTTGAGTAACTTACAGCTTCACAGTGATGCATTAAATAATGCACCTCAGGTTAAAAATTGAACGGGGAAATAACTCTATCCGGAGCCTAAAAAAATCATGGATGGAATCAGTTAACTTTACTTTGTCTGTGTACCTTTTTATTTTGATTTGATTTGAATCTGAATAAATGAATAGGGTAAAGTTTTGCTATTTTGGGAATTCATATTGGCTCAGCACAGACCCAAGGGATGCCTTATGGTGTATCTGAGGAGGAATGAGATCTACTCACAATGTAGCCTAGAAAAGACAGAGATGTGAAATCTCTTGTGTAATGAAGGAAGAAGGTAATGTTTGCATTGATTGAAAAGCACCGTATATGGGCCATTCAATAAAGAGACACACGTAACATAGGGATGATATCCTGCTGAAGAAAAAAAAAATGTAAGCAATTATAGCATTACTTTTTGTGTGTGTGTATATTAGAGGTAGGTTGCTTCAAACAAAAAAGAGAGGCTGTGTTACTGCCGATAATTTTTTCAGTAGACCATCATCTGCACGTCTCAAGTTTCTTTTTTTACGGAGTGGCCCATATATCATCCTGTTTTAAGAAACACATAAAAATGTTGCTATTTTTTAAAATGCATAGCACACAACTGTTCACTAGCAGAACTTTAGTTCTACTGGCACCCCGCAGCGCCCTGATGCTCAGCGTAACTCGAACCTCCCATAACCAATGGGTCAAGAGGTCAGCGTTGCGAATTTTGCCTGACTGACGGATTGGTGATGAAAATGTTATTGCAGCAATTTTAGGCTTTGTTTATGCATTAAGATAAAGAAATACGAGGTGATGAAAAAAGAAAAGTGGATACATGATTAAACATTGATAGAGGGTCATGATTTATTTAATTAAATTTGAACATGATAGTTGCGGACAATGTTGACAATGTTAAAATATGGGGTCAGAAATTGAGTAAAGTTTGAAACTCACTTTGTTTCATCTTTGTGTCGTTCCCAAAAGCAAAGATATTGAGTGTTGAGTGGAGATTCACAGCTTTTCGCAGTCTGGCCTCGGTTTCTCAAGTCCAGCTGTCACATGTGACAACTCTTGATTAAAACATATCACTCTAGGATCGCAGGTTCAAATAACACTGAGAATGGAATCCGTTTAGGAAAATCACAGAAAACTACTCAAAGTTGAAACTTCAACAATTTATACAGTATACCAATCCCAACTAATATTTGTAAAAAGAATTGAAAACGTTGGTCAGTTTACGAAGTTATTTACATTTAAATTCAAATAACACTGAAAATGGAATCCGATTCAGTAGACACATCTATGAGGAAGTAGTTAAATAAAATCAAGATTGTGAAGGGAGATCAACCAAAGTTTGTCATGTAGGGGGAAAGCTGAGCTTTAAAATGGGGGGTCGTGTAGTGATATAGCATCTTAAGATCTGGATATATTGGGGTGGGAAAGACACCATAATTTGGAGGAATTACATTACGCGAGCATGCGGGGGCACGCCGCTGGATTCACGGTAATGAGTGTGGCTGACGGCTGATTTAATGTCCCAGACATTGGTGGCACTGACCGTTGGCATGGAGCAACTAAAGGAGCGGTTTCCGGGCGAGTTGAACAGCGTGGGCGGCAAAAGAATACAGAATCTGTTGTTAAGGTATCTTTTACTTTTCCACAGTTAGTTGTAGTGTCTGTGCAAACTGACCTTTTAATTATCAGTCCTGTCAGTAAGTTGTGTGGCCAATAGTAGAGGTAACAAGTACTTTTTTTTTCCAGATCTTCAACTGAAACCATTCCGAACAGATGACTTTATCACAAGACTCTACTACGAGACGTCTCGTTTTACTGCCTTCAATCAACAATGGGTGATAAGGGCCAAAATCAATTCTGACCACAAAAACCCTGCTCACACAGTCAACAGGTCACTGAACTATCAGCTGGTTGTAAAGACAAAGCTAACAACCCCTGTGAGTGAAATTGCATTTTGTGTACCTCAATGTCATCATACACACATCTGTTGCAGGTTTTTCCCCTTGCTTCCTTTTCCCCCTTGCAACCTTCTTCTTCCTTGGTGGTTAGCTCAGTTGTTATGATGCTGGGCTATAGTGCAAATCATCCTGGTTCGAATTCCTATCAGAGCAAACTGTTTTTCACAAATTTGATCATTTTTGCTGAAGATCAGCGCTCTTAAATTTTGCATGTTTACTTAGAGATCAGAGCAGAAAGCTTCATGTCGTACAGTAATTGTATTTAGGCTCACTATTTTAAGATATTGTTTGGGATTCTGTAATGATCAGGTTTTTCCCGTTCCCCCACAAAACTGTCAAATGGATATTTGACTTCTTCGGTGGATTTTTGTTGTTGTTTTTTGCTGTTTTTAGTTTCTTTTTTTTTGTGGTTGTTTTTATTTGTTCTGTTTTGTTGTTTTCTTTTTTGGGTGGGGCATCGATGCAACTGACTGTATTTTTATATTTGAAATATTATTCATTTGGACATTTTTGCAGATGAACATGCATTTCCTGGCACTAAGTGGGCCTTTTGGTGGAGTCCAGATGAAATCCAAGATTTACACCTTTGAATTCAATGCAGAGAGTACAGAGACTGACTACCTTGACCTTCCCATAGACTCTGTGGAGTGCAACAAGCTGCTGGCCTCCAAAACCATCAACATTCGTTTAGTCATGTTCCAGGTTACGAAATAAATAAAACCTTTTGGGATATCCCACAATCACCCACTACCAACTCTGCTGTTTTTGTGCTCTCTATCTCACTTTCTCCCTCTCTAGCACACACACACACTGACATGTTCACACACACATTCACATACACTCACACTCACAAATATACGCATACACACACACAAACATTTTGCTCACCCTTCCACACTCATGTACAATGAACCTCGCGTTTACTGTACTCTGAAGAAAGTGTCCATGTTCTTTTTTTAATCAGTAACAGGCTCTGTCTCCATCTCATATTGTAGGAATCTAAAACTAGCTACCTCAGACCTAACTGCAATAAAATAATTAAGCTGCAAGCAGTTGTGGCTGCATCTTGGGGCATTTTTCACCTACAAACTATCATAAGCAACTAGTGGTCACCTTACCAGTAGATCATTAGCTGTAATGTTGAGTTTATTTGTTGCAATTTCGTATCAATGTTCGGCCTTTTATATTATAATGGTTTTACTCTTTGCCATTTTGCAAGTTCAATTGCAAGGAAAGCTATATTTACTTTTTTCTCTGTCTGCTGGGATACTGTATCCAACTCCGCCCTGACGGACAGGGTTGAGGCAGCCTGACTTCTAAAGTATGTAAATGGTGTCAATGGGGGGCATAAAACATTCTACAGTGGTTGGTCTATAAAAGACAGTAAAATTTGATACCACTGACAGTAAAATTCTATACCACTGATCAGAGGCTGTCTTTTACAGACACCAGCCCATGCATTCCATACTCATGCATAATAATTATATCTTCAAATGGGATGGAGTTGTCTGTTTCTACAGGATTTGGTGGGTGGGGGTTACAGGTGCTGAACATGGATGTTCAGTCTAGTTGTGAAACTTACCACTATCGTAGATTCCAGCCCCTGACAGTGAACAATGATTGCTGTGGCACCAGGCAGTCTAGACTTGTTCCAAATGATGCATCTTTGTGCACCATTATGTCATGTACAGCTTCTATTTTCCTCATATATTAAGTACTTTAAATACAATGTAATAGTGGAGGCCAGAAGGGTGGTGATTTTTATTTCCCTCATAGCCGTAATCTAGCCTAGTCCTACACGTGCATGGAGGAAAAGAAAATATCTCATTTTGTAAGTAATAACATTTGATCAGAGAAGTTGGGTGTCAAAAGGGGAAAGGGACCAGAAAAAGCAGCTATTTGTCATGACCAAGGTATTGCAGCCCACCTTTCTGAGAATAGACACGTCCCATTAACCCTTTGACTGCGCTGTAAATGTATCTCATATGTCTGGATAATTGGCCACCCAATGCTGTGTAAACGTATATTGTACAACGGCTTAAACTTAAACATGTGTTTGGTTTCGTTGATATCTCAGCTTCTACTAAGTTTTGAATAAAGAAAGTGGCATCCAAGAAAGCTTATCATTTTAGCTATGGGGTCATATCTGAAGACTATTGGACGGAAAGCGTGGGTTATATAACCAAAAACAAAGTGAGGTGTGTTGTTTTTCTTGCACACATTGTGCGAGATGGTTAGACCCAAAGCATCGCCTCAAAATGCTTGTCTCAGTACTTTACACTTGTTTACATCGTTATGGCTTCTTCTATCTGAGTCTTGTCTATGGATTAAACCTTCTCTTCATTTCTCTAACTATTAATATGTAGTTTGACGAGAAGCACAAGCTTTGTTACTGATGAAACTAAGCTTGGTGTGTTGTCTTTCTCACACACGTTGTGCAATACAGAGCCATAGCTTAGAATTGGAGCGCTCGTCAAATCGTAGTACTTTCAAGTTGCTTACATCGTTATAGCCTGTTCTGTGCTGGTCTTGTCAATGGATGAATTCATCTCATTGTTTACCTTTCTATGGGTATAAGTTTTACTGATCTTTCTTTTATAATAAGCGAACAGCTGTCAATTAAAGATTGTGACCTGTTGTGACTTACACACGGTAGAATTTACCTTAGCCTGTGAGATGCATATACGGTGAGCAGTCAAAGTGTTAAATTTAATTTAAAATGCTCAAGTTTGATGACAAGTTTGTTGGATGCGAGGTTCACTGTACACACATGTATCTACGTCTGTACACTCATCACTCCTGACTTGCAGCAGCCCCCACCCCCAAGCGATCAATTGAATGTACATATTATATCTAGATGTTATTCCCAGTGTTCTTTGAGAGGGCTTAGTAAGTAAAATGTAAAATGGTATGAAAGAAAAGTAGTGTACTTATTCATTGTTCCTGGTGGACCACATGAGTCTGAAGTTGGCAACTACCCCCCACATTAACTTAATGTGCTGTTTGAAATGTGTTTGTACAAAGCACCATCCCTTATAGGTTTTAGATTAATTGCACAAGCTCATTCATGCCCAATTTTGTCAACAAGTAATGTTGTTTGTTATGAGACCTGTCCAGATGGGGAGGGTTTTTTTTGTGTGTGTAAACATCAATATTATGAGTTAAGAGATAGGCATTTCAGGATAAATATATATAAATATATGTTCTGCTTTTTAGATATAGCTTAACCTATTTTCAAGACTTTAGCGCCATTTATTTATTTCTTGTACTGCTGTGCATAATAACAAATCTGTCTTTGTTGACTTTGATACCCAAAGGGCTACTTTTTGTCTCTGTACTTGAGTAAGTAAACACTGCGTACAATTCTTGCTTTCATGTTGGTTTTCATTTATTAGAAGGTGCCTGTGGATGGGTCTTAAAATGTTTGTAATATAATGTGTCATCGGAGTTTGAGTTGTTTTTGCCTTTTTTTTAAATTTTATTCCATTAAGTAATTTTTAAGTATATTCTTTTAATTTTTTTTCCATTGTGGTCTTATCTTGCATTCAAGTTTGTTTATTTCTTTGTATGATTTTTAAAGTTCGTTTGTTTAGTCAAGTAAGTCTCTGTTTTGTGTCTGTATACAATGTGCCTTCTTAATTAACCTGTTTGCTATGTCTCGGTTTTATTCCCTACAATGACACTGTTCATTATATTAGCCTGTGCCATCAGGATACACTCTAGGAAATTTTTATTTTTTTTAGCCATTTCTTATCAGTTATGAGTATGCTTTTTGCAGAGTATACCTTATGAATGTATACTTTCCAGACAAACGATAACATTTCTTAAAAATTGTTTTCATTTGACACATTTTAGTGAAATTCAAGGTCCCAGGATTAGATACTCTCAGTTCCTATCAAAGGGACATGTCATGATGTTTATCCTACGTTGTTCTGGTGTAGCCTAGCATAGTCTTCAGTGTATGAGTTTCAGAATTGTCTTCAATATCGGTTTCTAGTCTGGTTTTCATTCTTTGTTTCACTGATATTCTCTTTTGATATTGTAATTAGGTGGCAGTATTAGGGATTTGCTACCTGCATTCAGTTTCTCTTTTGGGTTTTTTCTTTTGTGTTTATTTCTTTTTTTTTTTTTTTCTTTTTTTTCTTCTTTTTTTTAGTTTCTTGGCCCAAGACTTTTATATCTCCTGGCTTAGAACAATATTTTTGTAAGTTTTGGCTGTTTCCAAGGTCAATTCTTTGGACTTAATATATCCCTTTTGACCTCTTACTTAAGCCGATAGCTTGCCTTCAGATCAGGATATGAAGACCTTGCAGGAAAAAAAATTAATTTTTTTATTCTTCGTGCCCCTCTTTGATGCTTGATGCTGTGTTACCTGGAACAAAGCAGTGATAATTAATGAAATGAATTCATGTAGTTAACTAATGAAGACTAGTGTAAATATATACTTACTTTGTAATGCTCAGTTTGACTGTGAGATCATATAATGTATATTCTTTTCCTTTCTTAAATGTGTTGAATAATTATATGTTATTTGCAAATATGTATGAGTGGTGTAGCGGTTAAACGTTTCGCCATTGCTTGCAGAAGGCATGGGTTTTGATTTACATGTGGGGAGATTTTTTTGAGTATGTCCGTCTTTCTGCTAGGACAACTCCACCCAGATTGGCCCCGACATGCCTACCTCCTAAATGATCTGAATTTTAGTGATACAGGGCATAAAACATATACAGACACACAATGTGTAAAATTTCTTAGATTTCACACTGAAAATGGGGCAAACTTTATGGAATCTTGTGCTGTATCTTTCCTGAAACAAATTGGGCTAAAATATTAAAATGCTGTTTTTATTCTAACTCTTATGTTGTGGCTGTTTAAGTGGCAGTGACTTCATGGAACCTACATTATGCTTCAGCCTGTTCATCTCCCCTGTGATTATTGTATGCTTTTTTTAAATGTGAAGGTGAATAATGTCTTAAGATGTATAGTGTAACCATTTTTCAGGATTTTGACGTAATACTTTAAAATAAGATTTGAGAATTAAAGGAGAGTATATATGGTAGCGAGTTTATGCTTCTCATTTCTCTCTAACTGTGGATCTAACTCATTTCCCCCCCCCCCCCCCCCCCCCCCCCAACAAATGTGTGCTGGTTCAGATGAAACTCTGCTGATAAATGTGTGAATGTTCATATGAAACATTGCAATATTTGATTAATTATACGGTTATCAAACATGTGAAAAGAAAATAATGTTTCACAAATGTGTGCACTCTGAACCAGACATTAAATTTTCGAGAAAATACTGAACACCACCAAGTAAAATTTCATTCTTTACCATTTTGGTCAGCTTGTTAAGGGTTGTTCGATTCAATAATCTACTGTCTTTCATTTGCATTCTGAAAGATTTTCTGTGGTTGTACAGTTTGGAAACAAATTAGTACTTTTTTTTTTTTTCTTTTAGTATTAGGACAGCTTCTAAATGTAGATTCAGCCTGGTGCGAATGGCTGCACACTTGTTATAGTCAACCACAAGGCAGCAATAGCTAATTTTTAAAATGAAACTTGTTCACACATCAAAGTTGTTTCCCATGAGACATGCTTTTTGTTGCAAATATATATCTTTTTGTTTCTGTTGTTTTTGGTTGTTGTTTTTTTGTGTGTTTGTGTTTGAATTTGGAAATTTGAATAATATTGAACCAGTTGGGAATTTTGAGTGGATATTATTTTTTGTGTTGTAATAATGCTATTGCAGTTTGTACTGAAATATGAAAGCTGTGCTATTGTTACTGTACTACCTTGTGAAGTTTATGGTCACATCTATTCATCAACACAACTACCTTTTACAGAAAAGAAAAACAGGTATTGTCTTTTTATTTCTTTTACTTTTGTTATTTTATCTTCTTTTTTTTTGGGGGGGGGGGGTAATTTTTGTCATGACAATTATGACAAAAGATTGTAATCTTTATGTCTACACTGGACATGGTTTTCTCATGTTCTACAAATACCCTGTGAGATTACTTTCAGAATACAGTTCATTTGCAAAGCGGAAATAAACAGTCTATAGTAGCACTATAGACCAAGACTTTGGATAGGTTTCATTCCTTGTTTAAGGTCATGTTTGGTGACCCTATGCATAGGGAATCAATATTTCACTTCTTGCAGGTGAAGTGGCAGAGTACCTTCAGGATGTGGAGGACATGAAATGTTTGTAGCTGTTGAGATTCAGGAGGAGTTTCTCTTGGCCCATGCCCAGAGAGGAGATTTAAACATGCTCCACTTTTGCAGTCATCCTTTCTATCCATCTGTGTGGAAGAACATTTGACTCGAAAGGTAAACCAGACTTATTTTTAGAATCTTGTCCCTGATACTTTGAGTTTAAAAGATACAATAACAGGAAACTAATTTGTTTCTTGTTACATTTTTCTTTCGGTATACCACTGCCTGTTTGTTAATTGGAATGTATGTTCAGACATGTGTATACATGTTTTTATAATGTAGACTTCCTTTTAGACCTCTAGAAACACCTTGATGCCTAGAGGTGTCTTGCTGTGGTCATATTCTTTTGAAACTGTAAATTTTGAATGTTTGACATAATATGAGCACACAAGTTCTCATTTTTACTGCTTATATATTAGGTAGGTCATGAGCTCTGGGTATTAATCTCTCATGTGTCTTGTCTCATTTGTCATGTCACGTCTTTTTCGTTTTTCTCATTATTGTGTTGAAGCTTTTTCTTTTCGTGGAGAAAATGAAGAAGGGCTCCTTTCCTGGGTTGCAAAAATTATCATGGAAATCTATTTCACCTTTTTTGTCTCGTCTATACTTCAGTTCATTCACTAACTTATGAAAATGATTTGTTGTTGGGTTTTTTTAACTTTCTTTTTATACTCAAAAGATTTTGGGGGGGTGTATTTGTTGCTTTTGTTTGTTTTTTGTTTTTTTTGTTTTTTTCTGCTTTTTAAAAAAAAGAGTGATCTTATTAGTACACCCCCCTCCCCTTTTTTCTTTTCTTTTTTTTTTTTTTGGGGGGGGGGGGCAGTGATTGTATCTAATAGTTAAATGACAGTGGGGGTTTTTGGGGGTTTTTCATTCTTTGGACTCTGATAGCAGGGTCGTACTTTCAGCTCTCTTTACCCATCTAGCTAGTTATTTGAAATCCTACAGTGGTAAAGAGATGATATTACTGTGGAAGAGCATTCATTCTTAGATGTGAAGCCAGCCAAAGATTTACATCTGTCGACCTCTGTCTCGCCTGAAGGGGGGATACAAGGTACTACAGATGTTACCGTCGGAGAATCTGGCATGGAAATCTCACTCCTTGCAGAATTGACTGGCTCAGCACCATTGCCACCAGAATCTTGAAGTTAATGTGTTTTTGATAACCCCCCACAGCGCATTTGGAATATTTATGGGTCTTTTTTTTTTTTTTTTTTACTTTTTTTTTACGTTGATGAACGTTGCTTCTTTTTATTTATTTTCATGGGGAAAGTTGTTATTATGAAGATTTTTTATATTGTTATTTTTTATATTATAATTTTCTATTCTTTACTCCATTTTGTTTGAGGGGTTTTAAGTATTGTGTCTTTACTGTTTTGTGAATATATTTGTTTTATTCAAGTATTTCTTTCGTGATTTTTTTTTGTTTGTTTGTTTTTGTTGAAGGATGCCTCCACAATGATGGCTCTTTCAGCAGAATCAAAACAATCTGGGGGGGGGGGGGGGGGGGTTATTATTTTTTTGGTCAAACTTTCTTAGTTTTCCCTAGGGCATTCTTAGTCCCACTTACAGAAGAGCTTCAACCATAATAACATACGAGTAAGCCTGTAAAGGGTTTTGAATTTACTGTGTTTGTGTTGGGAACTAGGGATGGGCCGACTATTAGTTGCTTGTGATGGATATTGCGATATCTTTTGGTTTGAATTTTTTTACTGTTAATTTCATTAGTTATTTTGATGTTTGGGAGAAGTTAGGGGAGCAGTTAAAATTTCATGCAAAGTTCCTATCGTACGTTCCAGTTTTTAATGGCATTTTTTGTGACCACGTAATTCTTTTTATTATTTTCACACTTACATCTTGTTCAGATTGTGGTACATCGTTCAAGTTATTCTTTGTCTTTTATTGCTCATGAAGAGATTTATGAAAGCTTTAGCCTAGGCCTATCCTTCTATGTACCCTTCTTAAAGCTTGAGATGGTAGCGTTATTGTCCTTTTTGTCTCCCTTAATAGATTGCTTTCTTGAAGGCTGTAGAGTAGGTGTGTCTCAAAGTCATTTGTGGTATTTTTCATCTTTTTTTAGACTGGTATTTTCAAAAATGATTCAGTGTCTGGTTGCCTCAAAGATCTAGTTTGACTTCTGCTAAGTAAAATATACTTTGTCTTAGCTTTTTGAATGAGGAGTGGACTGCTCAAGACTAGTTAGACCTTCTTCCTCTTCTAAGGGGCCATTTAAAACATTGCTTTTATGGTGTCCTTTCCTATTGCCCCTGTGTCCTGTATTAGTCTTCCTACATACACTACTCTAATCTGTGCATGTTTCAATGTCCTGTCTCCCTTTTCCTCTCAGCCATGAGCTGCTGTACTTTCTAAGAATTATCAGGAGCAGGATTTATTTCATAAAAACGTATGGTGCTGAATGTGAAACTAATGTAGTCTTTTTGAGTTGTTCTGTTTTGAACAACTCTGTTTCCTTCTAGATCTACTACTAGTCTGGTTTGTTCTTTTCAATAAATATCAGTTTCCCAGCAGGCAGCATGAAGTGATAGTTAACGTCTCAAACTTTCATTTTCTTTGTTTACAAGCTTCCTCTTTTTATGGATGGTTTCCATTCTTTTGAAGAGGAATTTTTTTCTTACAAGGTTCAGGAATCTATATTTAAACCCATCACCATAAACTAATATTTCTATGAACACTTTGTGTCTGTGGACTGCAGGGGGATTTAACTGTTCTTTACCGCTTTGAAAGAGGCAGGATACCTATACAGTTACAAAATACTGACTTTTACTTTATGTTTTTGTTTGTGCGCTTGTTGTTGTCTTGAGGGGCTTTTTGTGTGTGTGTGGGGGGGGGGGGGGGGGGTTCTGTTTTGTTTTGGGGTGTTTTCTGGGGGGGGGGGGTGCATGGAGGGAAATGAGCTGTCTTTAGCAACTGCATAACTTATTTTTGTTGCTTGAACAAAGCTAGTATGCATATTGGAGCCGTGCCCTAGGACTGCCCCTAGGGCCATACACATTTCTTCTTTGTAAAAGTCGTGCTGGTGTGCTAAGTAAAACTTAGTGCATTTTTGAAAGGTGAATATTCTGTTGATCCATCACTGTCCAATAATATTATTACTCCAACTTGTCCTCTTTGTTGTTGTTTTTTTTACGCCTTTTATCAAACACTATATTTATTCCTTGAAAATTAAAAATTTTTGGAAAAGAGCCTTGAGATGGAATGGATGTGACCAGAAACTGTACTTTGTTTTTCAAATGTACATTTTTGTGATACCATTACAGCAACTGTAGCTATTTTAACTCCATATATGAGATCTTGACAAAGAATTTTGTCTTCAGAAAAGAGATCATTAATCTGTTTATTGGATTACATCATATTGAAAGTGTACATTTTTAGCTTTCTCTCTTTAATAACATGGGTAAGTATATATATGAGCTTTTCCCTTCAGCTTATAAACATTGGAATGAAACCAGATTCTCCATCAGTTAATTTATATGCCTATTCAATTATAATCCAATTATACTGAGTGTTTTCTATGATAATCAAGTTGAAAAGATTTTTAGATGCAACACTTACACTGGAAAGTTTGTCAATTTCATTTTTGTTAAACTCCGCCATTGGAGAAACACATTTATAACACTATGATTATGATACAAAGGTAACATAAATGTGTAAACTGGATTTTTTAAAAACAAAAGCACAGAGGAGGGAAATGTCATTTATGTTGAAATACACACCGTTGGATCAAAACTTTGTAGGGTGTGGTCTTCCCGAAGAGGTTCTTAACATCTGATCTAAAAAGTTATGCATGATGACACACCAAGTAACAATGAAGTTGCCACATTTTAAAAGACACTGGGGTTATGGTGCAGCAAATATGAAGACAATGAATACAGATTTTTTTAAAGATCATTGGCATTTATTTTATACGGTTGTGGATTTTGGCCTTTTTCTTGTGGGTCATTTCTTTGTTGAAAAATTTTAATGTCATCTGAATTCTTCCTTTCGTGTTGATTGTAATGGATGGAGGAAAAGGGTCACCCCGACACTGCTCACTTTTTTTTAATGGCTGATAGCCCTTTATTTGTGTGTGACTTTGAGAAAAAATTTTGGATTGTGGTGGTGGTGATATAAGATATAGTTTAAGATAAACGTAAGCTTCATTTCTGTCACAAATGAGGTTTTATGAAATGGAAAAATTAACCTGTGCTAAATTTTGATTTTAACAGTATGTTACTCAAATCTCAAATACTATTTTTACAAATTATTTTGAGGACATAAGAAGCTCACTCATTCCATATATAGCAGCAGAAAGAGACAAATGAACTGTGCCTGTTTCCTTTCACTTATTATACAACCTCGTAACATAGAACATTTTCAAAGCCATTTTCTCTAAACTTACTCTTCAGACTTTTGTACCCTTTGAAGTCCCATAACTTTGTTTCAGAGTGTGCCATTGCAGATAAATTCAGTGCAAAATGCTCAAGAAAGATGAAAGGTTTCAAATAAATAATTGTCAATTTCAAAATAGTTCACTTTCTTATGTGTTTCCTCAGAGCCACACATAGATAGATGTTTTATACATCGTGATTTATAATGTGTGGGTTTTTTTTGACTGTTCATTTTTCATATTGAAATTGGTACAGGTGAAGCAGCATTACCATACAGTAATGGTCTTGGGCACAAATTGGTCAATTCTAACATTTTCAAAAAAAGCTTTGGTGGGTGGGGGTTTTTTTTATTTTTTTTTTTTTTACTACTATGTTGTAAGGAAGGAGATATTTACCTCAATAAGTAGTGTAGAAATTCATAATGCATCGTCATGAAAGAGTTTAAGTAGTCCTTGTTTATTTAAACAGTTTATAGCCTCTCTCGTAAAATAAGCTTCATGAGAATTGGCCCATCTGTACCTAATGCCATAGATATAAACCGTGACAAATTCACAAGCAAGAGACTTAAGCTGATGAAAACTTTATACTTTTGAATGAAAAACTTTTCAGAAACCTCCTTGTTCTCTCTCACCTTCATCACTTTCTGTAAAGTTCTCTGTGTTCCATGTACAGCCATTGTATAATTTTACAAAGTAAGAAGTCTTTTGGAAAAAAAGAAAAAATGTATAGTTTAATCTAAATAACTACAGGCACACTACAAGTGACAACATTTGCATCCTGTCATATAGATCTTTATTGATCTTAGCTTGTCTCTCCCTTCCGGTGTGGTAGTAAATGTTGTAGGTTGATGTGGCTGGTTCTTCGCCCTGCATCCTGAGGACATGAATCTGTCTGCGGTGAAGGCAGTTTAACAAGCATCTCCATTTTTTTCTGCTGGATGTGTTCCGTACAGCCCAAGTAGGCTCAAACGGGTAGAGTTCAGGCAGCCCGCCTCTTTAATGATCCAAATTGAGTTTGAACTATCGTGCAATGTGAATGTCATTTTTGTGCTTCCTCTTTCCCTCTCCCTGAGATTGTGAAGGCTGGCTCTCTCTTTTTTCTCTCTCCTTCACTCTCTGTCTCTGTTTTCTCTTTCACTGCTCTCTCTTTCTCCATAGCTGCTCTTGTTCTCTTTTTCTCTCTCATGGCTCTCTTTCTCTCTCTGTCATGGCTCTCTCTCTCTCTCTCTCTCTCTCTCTCTCTCTCTCTCTTTCACTTTCTCTCTCTCTTTCACTTTCTCTCTCTTGTTGTTTGTCTTATTCTTTTTCTGTCTTTCACTTTCCTTGTTTTTATCTGCCTGTCTGACCATCTCTCCTGAGCCTAGCGGCTCATTTTTCATCTCTGGGATCAACCTTTGGCCAGTTATTCTTCTGCCTTACCTCATGAAAAAATTGCAGTTTCTTGTCTGTTGTAGTTGATAGTAAAAATGCTTTGACAAATCAGAAGTTTGTTCCTGTCTGTATGCTGTATAACTGTTGTTTTTTGTTTATTTGATTGTATTATGTGTGCGTGTAAGTGTCTTGTGGTGTTTGTGGTCTGTCTGTTTTTCTTCTGTATTATAATGTCTTTGTCTCTGAATTTCATATTCCTTTTTTTTTTTTTTATGTGATTTTTATTTCTGGGTTTTTCAATACTATGATATAATTCTCAATAAATTTACCTGTCATTTGTATCTTCATTTATGTATTTTAAACTTTGAATACTGATAATCAGACTTGTCTTGGAGTGTTATTTGGTTAGGGTTAGCTGGTATTTAAAAAATAAAGTATCAATAATGTCATGTTGATGGCGACGAATGTTTTCTTTTGTATAATACCCTTTAGAAATAACAGCTCCTTGTTGTGTGCTTAATGGTCACTAGGGAAGCAAGTCATTTTTTAAAAATAGTAAATTCCCTGTCATTCCCATTCTTGAAGTCCCACATACCAAGCGGTCATGATACAGCTGTCTGGAATTTTTTAATTGACAAAATTTTTCTTTTGTTTGGTCTGTGGGCTTCATTAAGTCCAAATTTATTGACAGTATACAAGTGACTTGGCTTGTACATCATGCCTGTATTGGCTGCCTGCTTTGATTAAAGCCTTTCTGTGTGGAAAGGGGCTCCTTGTCTAAACACATGCCATATATAGCTTTTTTTTGTACGTGTTTAGGAGCAGGTTCCTTAAGCTTAATAAACAAAAGTTTTACTCACATTTTGTTAAAGAATTTTTATTTGATTTGTCATGTACGTTTTCTTTCTTATAATTGATCTTGTCTCATTCTCATGTGTGCCCCCCCCCCCCTAAAAAGTTGGATTTTTTTTCGGTATATATATATCCCATATATTCTATTCTTGTGGGATGGACTTCTTCAAAACTTGTAACAGTAGTAGTCTCATCCTTGGGTCATTGTGAGCCTATCTCAGAAATCAGTAGACCCTACCACCTGGTTGTCCAGGCAGGTAATCACAGAATGTTAGGCAAACAGGATGCTAGTCAGATATCCGGGAACCACACATGATCCCACATGAATAAGTCGGAAATAACTCCGTCTAAAAGGAAAAAAGTACTGGCCTATCCTAAGGCAGAGAGACCCAAAAAGCTCTAATGGAAGCCTGGAGGACCTGCCTTGGGTGAACCGCAGTCTTCGCACTAGCGACTGGGATGTTTATTTTTAGAAATGAACGAGGAGAAGAAGAAGACTCCCTGTCTATTTTCCTGTCCCTGCCCAAAAGTGGGACAGCTTGTGGTGTGTGTGCGTGATCAAGACTGGTCCAATGGTCTGTGAACCAAGCAAATGTCAGCTGTTTTCAATACAAATGTAAATAAGAACCGGGCTACACACATATATCTGTATGAGTATGATGACACCTCTAGGATGTCGGTGAATTGAATTTAATGAAGTGAAGATGGGTTGGTCCAGGGCCTGCCGTAAATTGTGCCTCTTGAATTTGATCGAACACACAGCAAACTGACAATCAAAATTCACATCTACAAAAATCTGTGATACGAACCATTGCCAGATGCAACAACGGATCTATGTGAAGTGATTTTGGGCTGAATAAGAAGTTGGGTATGGTGTGGATTTTATGTATCATAAAAAATTCCAGACAAACAGGGATGAAAGACACTAAGACCTAAGGCTGTGACAACTATATATATGTAGTAAGGCCTATACACTTGACACATGACTACTCTAATCGGTAGCTAACTTTTTGTTGTTTTTTTTTGGTGTGCTTTAGATAGAAAAGTTTAGCAAAAGTTCTGTCTTCACATTTGGTGGGACAGGTTTAAACCATTGCGAGCCCTTTCTGTTCATCATCATCCAGTGCCAGATCTGCGACAGACATCGGCGATCATGATTTTCCATTCATTCCTTTGCTCGGATGCCCTCAGAAAAGCTACGTTTCCCTGATCTTTCTCTGTTACCCATTTGTTTAGGTTCCCTAAGTATGTTGTTCCTGCCTCGCTTGCCCTCAATTTTGCCAGTAAGAGCTAGATGTTCAAGACCCTTATCATGTCTATTCAGGTGTCCCAAAAACTGCATTTTACGTTTCCTGATTGTTTTTAACATTGAGCGTCCCACGTGGGCTTCATCAAGCACGACCTCATTTGATTTCTTTTCCTTCCACGATACTCTTAGCAGTCTCCTAAGAAACCACATTTCTGTTTCCTCTATTTTATTTTCACTGTCTTTAGTGATTGTCCCTTTCTGTTACTTAGTAGATATACTTCTGTCAGCGTTGTTTCCTTCCTCGCAGTGGTGTGACTGGTCTAAAAGCCTGTAGTCCATATCTCACCTTTTACAGCTTTGGTACAGATCCAATATTCTGGTGGGGGGAGGGGTTTTCATATCTGCATTTTCTATTAAAACTAAAAACAATTTGTGATTTTAAGTTATCGAGGGGTACCAGAGAAAGATATTCTCTCTCAAATAAACGACTTCTGAACATTCTTACTCTGATATGTTTTTAGCGCTCGTTCCCTTTTCACGTCAGGTTCGAATGTTATGTTGTGACTGTAGCAGAAGTATGAGTAATACTTTTTTAATAATAATAATAATATGTGTAGTGTTTGTTTACAAAGAGAAGTAGGCCTACGTGAGCTCAATAACGTTAGTGCTAAGAAACTGAAGGAAAATAGGAAAGAAGTAGAACCTACTACCATCGGCAATAAATAGATGACTGTATGTATGTAACATCATGTTATGTGTGTGTGTTATAATGTTATATTCTTACATTCGCCCATTTAATTTATTCTGGGTATAGTACGGTGTATTATAAATTTTAAATTATACCATTTTTATAGAAGATCCTACTTCTTTACAGTTTTAAATTATAATTACAATTATATAATAGTCCAAAACCCTTACAAAATCTACTATTTGTGCTATTGCTGTCACAATCAGAAACAGATGGAGCAACTCCCATCCTAGTTTCAACAAACATGACGCTTGTTATCTCCTAAGTCGACAGATCTGATCAAGCCACTATCTCCCGACTCCGGCGCAACAACAACAGAGTGAAACTGCACAGTATTTTAAATATTATGCACTCCCACGTTTAAAGTCGGAGACACACCCAAATGACAGATGTGGTCAGGGCCCAGAGAACAGTCACCATGATAATATCCAGCAGCATTGTATTCGCTCCATAACGCTAATAATTGCACCTAATGGCAATATGCTGCACCACTGGAGAGAAAACTATGATAGCTTCGAGGATCGAAAACGGATTGCACAGTTTGTGCACCAATGGATTGACTGTCTTACTGAGACCAAAGGTGTTTGCTACTATTTCTATCATTTCTCAGATGATATTGATACAAGTACAATCATTTAACTAGTAAGAAGAGGGATAGCGTGAACTAAGTTTTTCTGGGTGTCGAAACGAGATGCTAACTGCTTAAGATGAAGTAACACACTCAGAAGTCCTAGTGCCGAAATAGTAGATTTTCCCCTTCTTTGGGAAGAAATATGTGCACCATTAAATGAATCAAATGTTATGTAGTCTACCAAATGGAGATCATCTGATTTGAACGGAATTTTAACTGCAGCAGGCCTTAGCTATAACTTCTTCGCAACAGCATTTATGTTTAAAGCAAGATTCTTTAAATCACGAAGACAAATGGCACTTTTGACATCCAATGTACCCTCGACAAACTGTGCGGTTCCTTGTGGGCATATTACTCATGGTGTACACTTGCTTCGTCTTCTACTCATTAATTAAACATCCCTTCATTACTAGAACTCTCAATGATCACTTTTTTTTAGAATTTATCTTCAAGCAAAGTGACAACAATATTATGGTTGTGCTTCCTTACAATGCTTACAACATAGTGATAACCACTACCCCATGCTCCTGTCTGCGGCCATAATGTTGCCAACTAAACCTGCGATTTAATATCAAGCTGTGCGTCATTCTTCTTCTTCTTGACTGCATCACAAGTCCGGTATCTATCATAATCATCATACTGGGCTATCAGTCTCAGTTCATCTGTTGGCCGGTACATGTACAGCTTCTCTTGTAGTGTCAACGGGGTAGGCCACGTTTCCCGTCTCAGGGTCCTTTGTGTCTTGCAGTGCTGAAGAACCACTCTGGCATGTTGATGATTGCACTAGTTTAAAACATCTGTATATGATGTGTTGTCTCACTCAGTCTAGGGTGTTGTGTTCCTTAGTTTACAGATAATCACCTGTCCTTGACGGGACAGCTCATGGTAGCTATCTGGTTTCTGTGGTGCTGTAACTGTAAGTAGTGTATTTATAATAAAGAGTTGTTTTTTATATCTGTCCAGTGCTGTGCGTCATAATCTTTTTTAGGACACTTATTTTCAACAGTGTAACAATAGTCTAGCCTAGCATGCACACAGCATCATTGCAAAATCAGTGGGATTCAAAATCTTTTTAAAAAATCGAATTTCACTATAAACAATTTAAGGCTGCATCAAGTTGGAGAAGTGGCTCAGTCTTAAATGAATTATATATATGCAAACATACGTACTGTTTCATACGTGGCGGTTTAAGTTTAAGCATTTTGCAGGTTTTGGTCTTTTACATTTCCCCCCACATTTGCAAATAGTACATATTGTATTAGAAGCTTTTGCCCAGACCGAGAAGCCTATCTGCCTCTTGTTGTGCCATGGTCTACTCTCTACTACAGCTTTACCTAGGCCTAACGTTGCAAAATGCTGGCCAGCCGTTGCATAGTGCGTAATCTCCGTGAAAGATAAAGTGCTGCGTCGACACTTTTGGCAACAGACACGAAGGACCCCCCCCCCCCCCCCCCAAGCAGCTCTCAACTCCACCCTCAGAAATTTTGTTCTCAAACGGGCCCTCTTTTCTAATCGAATAATTTATAATTAATAGTTTTAGTTGAAGGTCTCTGGGCTGTAATGGTTGAGGGTGAAACCCCACACGCTCTCTGGCATGCCAGCCTAAACTGAGTCAACTCTCCGTCCTCTTCGGGCAGCCTGGGGACCCCTGCTATGTGCATAGGAGCAGGGGTTGCAGACGGAGCTCTCGCCAGGAGGTACCATAGCCCTGCGAGGTGCGATGTCAGCAACCACCCTTCGGCTCGTAGAAGGGTCCATGCACAACCACCATTATTGTAGGTCTGGCGTCACAGTAGGCCAACCTGTTCATTCAAGAACTCACTGTTGACATCTTCTTAGTAAAGACCTTGGAGCAGATCACCCTTGACTTTTTTTAACGCGCAGTAGCACCAGGGGATGTTGTTGTCTTCTCTGACTCAATGTCAGTACTCCCAACCGTCGAGGGAGGAGGAGACTACAGAGGGAACGGGAACATTCTCAGCGTTGTAAAACAGATGGGCACGTCCTATGGCGTGCAAGTCACACTGCAGTGGGTGCGTGGTCATTCTGGAGTACCAAGGAATGAGCCTGCAGACCAGCTATCAAAGACTGGAGCAAGCCTGCCCCAGACAGATACAGCCGCCTCTTTACAGACCTGCAGAGGGATCATCCAAGCCAAAAAGGAGAGACGAGTGGCTAAAGAGATGGGCCAAAGCAGAAACAGGAAGATCTCTCTTCGGGTACATGGACAAATCCAACCCCAAAGATCCTTCGAATCTCTTATGTAGAGCCGATCAGAGCCCGCGCTGGACAATTGCTCACCAGCAAGCACATAAACAGAATTAACCATTGCAGACACTGTGACTACCACTAGGAGACCGTTGAACATCTTCTCCTTCACTGCCCAAACCTGGCAGTTCTTCGACGCAGGCTCCTACAAACACCTACACACATACAAATCCTGCTCTACTCTGGTGTTGACCAGATGACAAGGACATGTGGTTACTTGAGGGAGGCACTGCGCTGCCAAGAGCGAAATGCTCGCAGTTAAAGGGATTTGAAAACAACAACAATATTTGAAGGTCCACCGCGCTACGGCGATCCTCCATAATAATAGCAACGACACTGGGAGCATTTTTATCAAAGGCGGGGACATTCATAATTGGCATTCACTCGATCCACTCTGGATCACCTGGTTCGCCTAGAGACCTTCATACGCGAGATTTCGCTGAAGGAGGCCACATGATCGCCATCTTTTTCGACCTAGAAAAAGCCTTCGACAACCTGGAAGTACGGCATTCTTGGAGACCTGCACGCACTCGGCATACGCGGTCACTTCCCTGCCTTCATTGGCACCTTCCTGAAGAACCGTTCCTTCCAGGTTCGTGTCTGATCCTCCATTTCAGACTCCCACCAACAGGAGGAAGGAGTCCTTTCTCCTCTCCTATTCGAAATCAAAATAGATTCTATCTTAAAAACCCTTCAAAACTGCATAGACAGCTCGTTATACGTTGACGACTTTTTGATATGCTGCCGTTCGAAACATCCTCATCTGAGATCTATGGAAAGGCAGCTGCAAACGCAGCTGCACAAACTCGAAAAGTGGGCAAACAATACACGGTTTCAAGTTCTCCCCGTCAAAGACGGTTGCAGTACACTTCTGCCGAACAGGTAGACGTTAACTGTAGCCGGATTATTTGACACTTTATGGGGAAAGGATTCCCGTCCAGGACCAAGCTCGTTTCCTCGGCGTTATATTTGACAAAAAACTCACATTCATACCACACATCAAAGACCTTCGTGTGAGGTGCCAGAAAGCGCTAAACGCCTTGAAAATTCTATTGCATCCGGAGTGGGGCGGGGACTCAAAACACCTTCTCCACTAGTACATCTCCCTTGTCCGGTCCAGGCTTGACTATGGGTGTCAAGTCTACGGATCGGCAAAACCACACATCCTGAAAATGCTAGACCCAGTACACAACCAAGGACTCCGCCTCGCTCTGGGGGGCTTTCCGCACTTCCCGGTGGAGAGCCTCCAGACCGAGGCAAACATACCACCACTCTCACTCAGACGCACACAACTCTCACTACAATACGCAATTAAACAGAGCTCAACACCAGAAAATCCAGCGCACAACTGCATTTTTAAAACAAACCCAGAAACCAGAAACAAATTCCAAAGCAACGAAAAACTCATCAAACCCTTCGGTCTCAATATCCTTGAGGACCTCAAAAACGTTCACTTTTCCAAATAAGACATCCAATTCCAACAATGTCTTCTCCCCAACCTCCCTCCGTGGCACCTCACCAGGGCAAAGAAAGCACAAACACCAACAATTTTAAAGCAGAATACAAACAACGAATATATAAATACCCCGGTGCGGGCTAATCTTCACGGATGGCTCCAAAAAAAACCCACAATGAAGTGGGCGCCGCGGCCCTATCTTCCAACAGTACACACCAAAGGAGACTCCATCCTGAAGCCTCTATTTTCTCTGCGGAGGCTTCTGCCATTGACACGGCACTGGACTCCGTAGAAAATTCTCCTAACAAATCTTTCCTAATCCTTTCTGACTCTCTGTCTTGCATCACCTCACTCACAAACTACACACTCCTACACCCAAAAATAGTAAGGCTACAACAGAAAATTCACACCCTATCTGAAACAGGAAAAAACATCATGTTCGCATGGATACCTAGCCATGTGGGCATCCGAGGAAACGAGCAGGTAAACGACCTGGCGAAGAAATCCTCATCCCTTCTGTTGAGATCAACGACACACACTCTCCCACAGACTGACTTTAAAAATAAAGTCAAAAAGTACACCTCCAGTCTGTGGGAGAGCCTCTGGGAAAAACAGAAAAATAATAAACTGTATACTATAAAACCCAAACTGGAACAGTGAAATCCTTCGGACCTCTCCAAAAGAGACGAAGTCTTTTTTACTCGATTTTGCATCGGACACACAGCCCTGACCCACAAATACCTCCTACAGGGAGATGAGAAGCCGTTCTGTGTCGGGTGCGACACAGATTTTACCATTAGTATTAGACACGTCTTAACCGAATGCCTAGATCATGGAGAGATCCGAAGGAAATATTATAAATGCAAGAAATTGCTAGACATTTTTTCCGTCTTTGGCCCCAACAGAATTTTGAATTTTATGAAGGTCGTTGGCCTTTATGGCAAATGATAAAGTGACATTGTACTATTTAAAATGTTTATGTTTTCTAGGAAAATTGTTTTAGATTGAATATATA
>NW_004797573.1:766659-779493 GCF_000002075.1 Aplysia californica | reverse complement strand
TATATATATATTGATTTTTAAACATTTTAACATCTAACTGCTGACCCGAGCCAGCCGTCCGTAAACTGTTGTGAACAAAACTAACTTGTGTTTCGCGCGCTCATATGACCTTATGCAGTTGAGGGCGCCGTAAAACCCCATACTAAACTAAACTAAATTCACAATTGCAGTGTGTAGGAAGGTGGATAGCTTCATTTTGTGGTGTCATTATGATAAAAAGAATTTTGCAGTAGTAAAGATTTTGATTGAAAGTAAGTTGCAACAGCAAGTGACCAGCACAGGACTATTTTTAAGAAATCAAGAGAGCCACTGGAAAATGCTGCCACCAAATTTTATGGCATGGCCCTGCCGCGACAGTGGAAGACACTCCCCTGGAAGAAGTGGACCCCCTTACCTACCTTGGAAGTGTCCGGTAAAGGTACAAACACCCCCCGGGGCGGTGCCACTAACTGAAGTATCTCTAGGCCATTCCGAAAGGGGGGACATTTCTCGTTCTAATGTACAGTAGAATTGTAAATGGGCTGATCCAACAATGTCATGCTCATAACTGTGCCTGAACTACAACAGGGAACTGCTGCTTTTTCTTTCCTAATCCTTACTATCGTCATTTTCCTCTACTTCTTTTGTATGTTTGTAAAACTCTTGTGACCGGTTATTTTCGGGGTGCCTTGATAGTCGAAGCAGACTTTGAACTGTTGAAGTTAGAGAGGTGAGCAGAGTAAGTCTGATTCCCTGTAAGGATTTCTCATATGACCTTATGCAGTTGTGAGTGCCGTAAAACCCCTACTAGAAAAAAAGAGGTAGGACTGAGGTAGATGTTAAAGCAAGAACCATAAAGGCAAGGTCAGCAATCAATCAATTATCCAAAGTCTGGAAAGCAAACAACATCTCACTGTGTACCACCGTTATCCAATGTCAAGTCTGTGCTCCTCTACAGCTGCGAAACTTGGAAGACAACTAAGACAGTACTGAATCAAGTCCAGACTTTCCTTCAACAACAGATGAGGAGTATCCTAAGAATTCAGTGACAGGATAGAATCAGAAATGAAGAGCTGTGGGAAAGGACAGGACAAATGGATATAAAAGTATAAAAATAAGATTAAGAAAGTGGCGATGGACGGGACTCACCCTCAGAAAACCCAGAAAAAACATCGCAAGACAGTCACTGCAGTGGAACCCAGAGGCAGCACGAGGCAGGTGTGGTTTTTAAGTTTTAGTAGAGGTTTTACGGCACTTGTAACTGCACAAGGTCATATGAGCGCCAGAAGATTAGAGGTGTTATAAGAGAGTCTGAGAGTAACAAACAAAAAAGAAGAGGAGATAAGGACGATAGATGTTCGATAGGAAAGAAGAAGCAAACCACACCAGAGCACCCGCCAACCACCCAGGTGTGGGCCACGTGAAACATGGAGGAGATGTGTGGAAAGGGACATGAGAGAGATGAAGTTCATTTGGAACGAGCTCGGAAGGACGACCCAGGACAGAGATAAATAGGAGCTTGTATTTGGCCTATACCCTGCCAGGGGTGAAATGCATGTACGATGACGATGACTTGGCAATGGGTCTACTTTGTGTAAAGAGAAGCACATCAACAAAATAATAGGATTTATAATTTTTAAAAGTAAGACAGACAGTCCGAACAAAATAAGGGGAATACATTGGGAATGCATGTACTTTTGAAATGAAAAACTGACCAAGGGCTGACATTTGACCAAGTTTAGTTTATTTCACAAGTATGTCATGACATGAGGCTCATTCACTCAACATAAAAGGATGAATCTGAAGTCAGAAAGAGGCAAAGTACCTGCTACATTTGCAGACAATGCCAAGTCACTGTTCAGAAAAATGAAATTTAAAAAAAAAAGAAATGACATGCATATAACATGTAGTATGTGAAGCGCACTTAGCCAAAGAGAAAATGTTTATAAAGAGTAGGCATGGACTTAATTTTCTTTATGTTTCCTGAACATATAAGAAGGTAGGTTTATATGATGATTCAAAAAGTTTTAGCAAAGCTTGAAGAATTCAGAACTGACACTTAATTCTCCCAAACCATTGGTCTTCTGTCCACAGAGCAAGTTCCACATACCGCAGAATTGCCACTCAAGATCAAATTCCACAGCAACTCTTACATGGATTCAAACCACTGCACTATTATAATTGACGAATTTTTAACGCACCATACCAGTAATATGAAGGTTAAAAAATGATAGTAAATTAGCTGTAAACCTTGAGATGCCATTCCGTTTCTTGCCATATAATTACTAATTTTTCATCAATTAAACATTGGTGGTCCGTGAAGCAAGTTTGTTTGCAAAAATTACGACAGTAAGAAAACCAGGGAAGATGATGCTGGTGTCATTCAGTTTTTGTAAAGATTTATTGTTGACAATACAGAATACAATATTTCCTTCATAGCACATTTTACATCACGTTCACAGATAAGCTCATAGGGGAAGTTTTCAATCATTTCTTGTAAATATCAAGGGGTACTTTCTTGATCATAAAGTAAAGAAAAGATCACTTTCATTCTCTTCAAAGGAAACTTTTCACTTCTTTGATAAAATTGATTATTCTTTTACAGATTGTATTACCTTACTTATATTATCAATTTAGAGTCGATGGAAAACAGACAGCTAATTGGATGTGAACTTTTTCCCTCCAATTTTCTAAAACATGTACCATTTTGCACTTCCACAGAGGCTGAAAGAATTCAGGGCCCACCCATGCAAATTGCTGAAAAAATTATGGAGAGTTAGTGCTAAAGTAATGCTCTAGTTGGGAACATGAAACCATTCCAAATTTAAAAAACTGCATTTTTTTTAAAAATCAGGATATGTATGCCAATAATGTGCATTCTCGATGACAAGTCATTCTTTTGGGAGACATTTTGAGAGCATAAGCACATAATGCACTACAAGCATAAGGATTTCTGTCGATCTAAAATCAATGCAAATAAAATTACAAGAAAGCATTTAACTAGGTGAGAAAATTAGTCAAATGTTAGGCCAAATGTAAGAAAATTTAAGAAAAAAACCCTTTAAAATGTAAAAATGAGGAGCAGAAAAAAAGAACTCCAGTACAGTACAGCTGAAAATATTGTCTTAAACTTCAAGACACAGTGAATCACATGATGTCTCTTCTACTTCCAAATATAGCAATTTGAAAATTTCAAAAAAATGTTGGTGACTATTTTTATGGCAACCATTATGCTGATCCCTGTGAAATTTTGTAAATCACCCATCCTCATCAGGTCCAGTACCCACACCACCCAAGAACAAAATGTGGGTCCACAAATAAAGAAAATGACAGTAAACAAATTAAAATTATTAACAAATGTCAAGAACTGCGGTAGTTAAATATGCAAAACCATATGACTGTTACTGAGTGAGCAGCATGCATGCAATTATGGCATTAATTTTAGATACCGTTGAGCATATTATTTGAGGCTACTGAATTATGAGAAATATTTCTTTGTTTTGAATAGAGAAGGGAAAATGACATCGGTCATTAAAAAGCACAAACAATATCTTCCACACATGACACAATTCTAAATATTTGACAAACAAACACATTGGGCCTTTCCCTAAAAAGACTAGAGAAAAACTTTGGTTTCCGAAGAACAGCACTGGGCATTTTCCAGTTCCTTCCTTTTTTTTTACTTCATAGTAACAGTCTTTTTAAGATTAATCTTTTTAACATTAAGAAAGTACGGTAACTTTTATAAAAGAAGTACTAACACTCCCTTTCTATCACTGTTTTGAGCTATAGCAAAGTGCCAAAACTAAAGAGCACATCAAGGATTTGAGAAAATACAAATTATGCAAATTGACATTATCATTATTGTTTCTTTCATCTTCACAAAAGACAAATTTTATATATGAAAAAATCTTTGGCTCATGCCAAACCAAATGTGATCCTATAGTGACAACTAACCTGGTGGAACCTTCAAATTTAAGACAAACAACAGGCAATACTCAATGTACTAGGAGACTCCTTTAAACTGCCAGCGTTAGTTACAAAGATCGTCAAATGGCCCTAAAGACAATAACACAGACACATGTACAGTTTAGATGATTCTCATATCCAGGGTAGAACTTGTGCCAAAACAACCTCTCAAGACAGCAAAACTATGAGAAAAGTACACAACAGTAAACAGGCAGATGCTACACACAGAAAATATTGCACTTTGGTTCTGTTACCTGGGTGTGTAGTCTCACTCTGACGCTTCCCCTCTCAGTCTCACCCACTCACACTTATCTTCTCACGAAACCAATTAGCTGGTTCATTACATGAACAATTTCACATACATACGTACACAAAGAAGTGCACAATACCACTACACATATCACACAAAATGAGAGAGAAAAAAAAAACCCATGCAACTCCCAAACACCAGGAAGAGCCCCTTTTATCATCAAAGCAATATAATCAAGCTGTATCAGTTCTTTGCAACTTTCTGAGTACACTAATCAAAAGAAAAAAAAAAGGATAGGAAAAAAAATAATTATACAAACAACATATATATTATACTCATGGGATACAAACAAATCTATGGCAGCTAAAAATACATTGCTGCCACACATACATTCACAGTACATGGAATCACAGACAACAAATGGAACCAGATCAAAAAGATTTTCATTACATACAAAAAAAAGCAAAGTAATAGATAATAGACATGGAAATAAATATACTGCATGCTGCAACATGTTAAAATTTTCCTAAGAAACTTTTTACAAAAACTATAAACTAAAAAAAACTAATTTTCAGAGTCTGGGTGATAACAGTGGTATGCACAAAGCAAAGTGAGAAATGGAGCTAATCACCTGATAAGGTATATCATTCCCATACCTGAGACGTCTAATGTGGCCACAAGCAGTAGTGTGATGCCAGGTTACACTTCGAGATTCAAAGAAAAGCTTTTGGCCACACTGACTAATAGCTAGATAGGACCAGGATTCTCCTACAAATGACCTAAAGCTGAGCAATTAGGATACTAATACTTTTTTAAAAACCCATAAAACTCACTTCAACAACCCTACCGTTTCTTCACCATATCCTTTTTTAAGGAAAGCTTGGTGTGTCCATGATCAGTTTATTTCTCTGTATATATTAATATATGCAAGGCAGCATAAGTTGAGTCTTCAAGTCTCTGCCCCCAAACTCATTTTTAAACCCCAGTGAACAAAGACAAATTAGTCACTATGACTGAGCGGCCACCAAGAACTCAGAGGCCAGGAATGTTTCATGCTGTATACATATCAAGACTCATAATGAAGCCCCCAAAACCATTTTATGACAAATATTCAGTCCAACATGAAATAAATGTACCATCATCTGTACAAGGAGCACTCCACTGAAACCCAACGATACCTAAAATTCACACTCTTAGAAGAAGAAATGAAATGCGTGTGGGCACATTCAGAGAACCATTCTCAAAAGGTTAGCAGAGCTGGAGAGCCTTTTTTCCTCCATTTGTGGCAAACAACACAGAAGGAGAATTTACTTTTACAGAGATATTAAGGGACAGGCAGGTTTGCACAGCGATTTAAAAGGGAATGAGTCAACTGTATGTTGTCTATGACGTGCAAGAAATTTCCAGAATAAGTATAAAGAGGGGTTAAAAATGGGTTAACAAACTTTATCAGTTCCCTGTGCAGGCCTCGAGTCCCATTATCTTTTTCACTTAAAATTAATAGAAAAACACCTAGTATTGACAGCACTCAAGTCATCAAGCATAAAAATTTACCGATTCAAAATTTAAGTCGCTGCAACTGTTTTCAACAGACCTTTTTGAGAATGGTTCATAAATATAAATAACATAGCCTTTCAATTACTTCTGTGTAAAGATCATGCCCATAAATTTTGTGGTGAAAATACATTGAGGAGTTCAGGAAAAAAAAATTACAGGTGTTCCTAATAAAGTATAGCCAGCATGTTCCAAGGTCAGGCCGTAAGGAAGTGAGATATCTTCACATCGTCATCATCACCTGACTTTTGACTACTCAGCAGCAACCGCCACCTTGGTTTCCACCACTTCCACCTGCAGGCATGTTCTGATTTGCAGGTGAATGCTGAGGTCCAATCTTGATACCATTTGCCTGAAGAAAAACAAGTAACAGAAAAGCTAGTTCAATCTAACTGCAGTAACAAGAATCAGCCAATAATGCACAATATTTCCATATGGAAATGTCTCCATATAGTTGGAATCCAAGGGGGAAAAGATCATCTTTTTAGTTTTAGTAAAAGTTTTACGGCACTTGCAACACAATAAGGTCATATAAATGCAGAAGATTAGAAGTGTTACAAGGGAGAAACAAACACAAAAAAGGAGGGGAGATAAAGACGATAGATGTTTGATAGGAAAGAAGAAGCAAACCACACCAGAGCACCCACCAACCACCCACAAAGATATTCTTACTTCGGAAATTCACGGCTGTCATTTTGGGTAGATGAATAAAAAATAATATGAAAGTTTGAGAAAACAAAAGAGCATCAACACAATAATGCAAAAACAAAAGTCTTTCATAGAGGGGAAAGGAATGAAATCAGGACTCACCAGTCACATCTTCCAATTGTTCATTATTTGTGAAAAAGATTTGAAGGAGTCGGCTTCCAAATGAGCTGGGCCTTATCTCCGTCTACATCTTTTATTTTCAAACCATCTTCAAGACTTTGCTCAAAAATGTATTGTGGTTAAATTTAGGGATTTAATTTCTAACCCTTTGAGCCCATTACACAAGAAGAACTTTTGTTCCTTCCTACATTGAAGCAGTAACACTGGTATACCACTACTTGTCGGCATCCCTGCCCATCCAGAAAAAAAAATATGTACCTCATAATCATTGACCTAAGGCCCCGCGTCCACTGCGCTTTTTCGTCACTTGCAGGCCAAGCTCACATGCAAATGAGCTTGTTTTTGTCAGTCACTGACTGCCTTTGCCTGACTACGCGATTTTCCTGCATGCACGCTTTTTCGTCAGTCGTGTAGGGGACTAAGAAAGCCTCGATTCGACTCATTTTGGAAGGAAATTTGCATCTTTAAGTACATTTTTGCTTCTTCATTGTACTTTACATGATAAATAAAGTTGTATCTCATTATAATATATTGTAGAATAGCAGATCTGAGCTGAAAAACAGCAAAAAAAATGAAATTAAAGCACTTGACCTAGATCTAGATCATTATTTCGTTCTCAGGAGAGCTAAAAATAGGCCATGTTACTGTTAGACCTAGCTAAGGACGTGTCTAGATCTAGATTGATCAACGTTCTCTAATGTTTAGTGCTTCCAATTTTCTGCCAACTTTTAGTTTTCTCCTGACATCTGCCGGTCCACTAGATCTGGGCCTAGATTCTAGATCTATATCTCGATATATTGTGTCGCTTTGCCTTTCCTGAAACAGTGCCGTATATGAAGCTTAATTTACCCTTCGCTGATGAAAGTTCTGATGGCTGAGTGAACAGCGTGTCCACGGTTGAAGGCAAACAGTATTTTTTTAGCGTGGGTTCGAATCCCAGTCCCAGCTTTTTTTTTGCTTTTTTTTAACCTTCTCATCGTCCCAACTTACCAACAATGTTTCCCATAATTATAATTTGTTGCTTTTTAGTTTTTTAAAGTGGTAAATAAATAAATAAATCGCCTGTGCTGTCTGTTGTTCTCGAAATCATAACGCACTGGGCTAAAAATAGATTTAGCTGTCTTATTCCGTCTTGGCTGGTCTGACGTCAGTGGACGCGGATTTTTTTGAGTCACTTCTACACCCTGCAAAAACTTCGTACATTAGCTTGGCCTGGAGGTGATCTTATTTTGATGGACGCGTAGGCTAAAGCAACAAGCTTCATTCAAATAGACAAAGGCCATTTCCAGCTAATATTTTAACAAATCCAGACTCAAAGAGAGAATGGTCAGGTAAACGATATAACTAGATATTAATTTACCTCATTATTGATGTCAAACACACCATCTTGTATCTTTTGGTAGATTTCCTTCGCAGTGTTGATAAATGCCTGAAAATGAAGATACAGAAGAGTAATTATGCAAGGGACTTTTGGGTCAATTCAAACTTAAGCTGATGACCTTGAGTAAGATTTCAATCATTAGTTGACAATAATATTTGAAAAGGCCTGGGGAAAAGATGAATATGTTGGTGGAGTCAGTTTTGAAAGATTTAAAAGTACATGGTTGGGGGTTTCCAGGTCACTTTCGAGTTTTGCACAATTCATAGACTTTGACATGAAAAATTATATATCTTTATGTGACAAAAGTTTGAACACTGGCATGAGTAATCCGAATTTGCAAAGTCCAATCTCTTTCCGGAGCCTGAATTTGGGTCACCACTGAAGGTCTATATAAGGTCCGCCCGATATTCTGTCACTTACTTTCTCAAACTTTTTAAGCTCTATTTCTGGATCAATAACAATGGAACTTGGCAATCAATCAGAAAATTGAGTAAACTAATGACAGGTGATAATTAAGATTGTACACATAAATTAATCTCTATTCTTAGTGCCAGAAACACTTTCTTGTCTGGTGTTTTGTATAAATAACAAGGAGCTGGATTCTCAACTTCAACAAAGTAAGAGGTATATCCTTCATATATCACACTGCCCTAAAATTGGACAGTTCTATGTTCAGCAATTGTTAAGAAATTATAATAAACATACAAGCCAACAAAGAAAGGCTCTTGTGAAAAATCATTTTTTTTCTTTGGCATTGCTATCCAAATTAAAACAGAAACAACCTTGTTAATAATGCTGTTTAATCAAAAAGCTCACTCATAAGCCAGTTGACACATCCCCTTACCAAATGTACCTGCTAGCATGGCCCAAAAACTAGCTATCTAACCAATCTCATGATAAAACAGAAAAGAATAAATAAAGAGCTCACCTCTTCTACATTTGCAGCAGTTTTAGCTGACGTTTCCATGAAAATCAATCCATGTTCACGGGCAAATGCTTCACCTTCTTCTTTCTTGACTTCCCTTCGGGCTTCAAGGTCACTGGTAAATAAAAAATAATTTGAAAAGGACTATTAATAATTCACAGACAATTAATGGCTATAAAAAAATCCAGAACTTTCTGGACTCCCTGGAAATTCCCATGCAGAGAATCAAAATTTAAAAATCAATCAGTCTAATATTGCATCTTGTATCAAAATGAATTTTAAACATAGTGAAATATCTTCTATCAATTGATTTTTATACATTGAGTGCAATATCTTCTATCAAGGCTTGGTTTTGGTAATGTTTTATCATGCTCGCAACTGAATAAGGTCATATGAGCACACAAGACATATTAAGCATTTCAGTTTGGTAAGAATTAAATTTGAATTTTGTCTGGGTGGCAGCTGAAGCCTACTCTTATCAATTTTAGGACCAGCAAGGGATCTTAATCTATTTTCGTGGATCTTTCCACAGTCAGCTTGAAGACTGTTAAATTCTCGACTCATTTCTTTGTCTGTGATTTTTTTTCAAATTCCCCAAACCCCCAAGGCCTGGCAGTTACCCTGTACATACGTTAGATAATTTCAAAGCAACAACTGAATTAACTCACTTGCTACTGGGCTCTTTCACCAGTCACAAGCGTTGAAGACTGGCGTTTTTGGGAGTATTTCAATAAATCACCACAACTCTCAAAATTTCCCTATTGTAATTATTTTTTTGGCACAGTAAAGTTACATTCAAGCTTAATCTAGTACAAAAAACTAAAGTTGTTTAAGTCTAATACTTTAATTTGTATGATTTTTTAAAAATTGGCATGAATTTGATTTTCCGAAAAATTTCCAGAGACGTGACAGGTAGAATGAAATTCACAACAACAACAAAAATGAAAGTTCAAAGTGTTCTGATTTGATTTGTATGCATGTGTGAGAGTTTGGTGAAAATATAAAAGCTGGTTTGTGCGTTGATTCAGACCCATACACTGAATTACATGAGACAGATGTACGGCACGATGTTGTGATTTCGTTGCGCGAACAACAACACCAGTACTAGTGCTAGATCTAGCCCTAAAACTACGACTCGGGCCGTGTTCGGGTACATATCCTGGATCCCAACTATCAGACACATCATATTCTGAGACACTAGAACTAGTAAAACGTACAGAAGTATCGAAAACGGCGAAATTATGTGATTCTTGTTCATGCGACTTCTTCGACCGTTACTACGACGCGATTGTCGGATTATTATCAGCTGTATAGAAAAAAACAAAGCGCGAGTTCCGGCCAATTCAACCCCAGTTGGGGTCACTGTCCTTCACCTTCAATAACTTAAAAACTACGGGCCCCAGAGATACGAAACAAAGTCTAAGTAGCTTGACCAAACAAGGGTACGAGGCGGGTCTCGCGATCCGTGCATGATTTGTAGAGCGAAAAAAAAATTCCAAAGTTGGTCACGCAGGGCTTGTGGGAGCCGTCGTGAGCGTCGCGGCAGGGGTCACGCAACTGTTGTGTGAACCGTCTGAAGTGAGTTAATCGAAGCCTATCGTCAGAAGATGGAATTCACCTTTTCTTCCATTAAGTGCAAAAGAATGTAAACACTGGGAAGCTGCTGTCAGAACAGGAAGGTGAACAATTATAATATCAGCAGAGAATGTGAACAGGAAAGGATAAGACAGAAAGTCAACACTGACAATTCAGCTAAGGTTATGACAATTCCCTTTCTTCTGAAAGGAATTCACTCTCTACAACCTAACCTGTAGTGAAAGCGCAAACAACGACAAACAGAGTGCATTTCTCAAATGCATATGAAAAGTGCACTGAACTTATCCCCACCCCCTCTCCCAAAACTTCACGATACTCTTCACTATTTCCACCTCTTTCTTCCCGCATTGCCCTTTTCACAGTCGAGGGGGGAAAAAAGTGCATCTTTTTCCAAAAAGTAAAGGACAGACCTCACAAAAGAGAGAACAGGGATAACAAAACTTTAAAAAGAAGAAGTACTCCAAAGAATAATAAGCACCTCTGCCGTCTACCACCCATAGTGACAACAAATATATGAACTAAATTTATGAAACAAATGAGCACTAAAAATTAGATCCGCGATTAACAATGCCCTTATCATGATCCTTACCTCTTGTTCCCTATGAGCATAATCACCATGTTGGAATTGGAATGCTGCCTAGCATCCTCTAACCATGTGGTCAAGTGGTTGAATGTGTCGCGCCTAGAAGAAAGGATAGCTTGTGTGTCAAAATCAGCAGAAAAAGCCTTATCTCCAGCAAAATCATTTTCAAAACAGAACAACATAAAACTAGACATTTTTACAACAGGTTCTTCCCTTTTATGGATATTCACTAATGAGTGTCTTTGGTCACCACTGACTCATACAAGACACATACTCTGCGGGTGAAGGCTCCTCATATTTCTCAAAAAGAGCTTACAAACACACACCTAAGATTATTGTTGAATGTGTGTCCATGGGTACACTGATGATAGAAAAAAATTAAACCACATCACTCAAGAAGACCACCATTGGTGCTTTATCAACACTTTTAGTAGTAAAATAACATATCAATTCTCAGCAGAGTACCAATACCATTACACACAAATACACTTGCACACTGACCCATGCACATACTGACACAAAGACCCATGCATGCAAGCAGATGCACATAAAATAGCTGAATATCCCCTGCACAAACTACTCATAAATTTAGGCTCCATCATAAATTCACAAAACCGAACTTCCATCTTCAATGATTTCTAAAGAATAGAAATCCAAACTTTCACTTGGGCATGAAATAATGTCACGAGATGCAGATGCCTGGATGACAGACAGTTTTAATTACTTGTCCCAACTGCTGCTGAATATTTATAACTGTAAACTGACAATGAATTACCTTGTGATGTCATACACAAGCAAAGCTCCAGCTGCTCCACGGTAGTATGAACGTGTAATAGAGCGGAAAGACTCTTGACCTGCCTGAAATTTAAAATTTCATGTCAGTACCTTTCGCTTCTGAACAACCGATTAACAGACACACAAAAATAATATATAATATACCAATCCCTTAAGGAAGGACTGATATACAATTTTCAAAATCGTTATGCACAGACTTGGTTATCATTTAAAGGCATTTTATGTGACTTTCGGGGTATAGTACAATATTTACATTCAAACATACTTTATTTCTCGTTCAGGGAAGACTTTTATACTTTTGTTTTTATGGTTTTTTAGTACGGACAAAATATTGTCATTACAAATGTACAAAATTCATATTTTCATAAACTCAACTCTAGAACAGGTGGTTGCAACCTGTAACATGTGTTATGGCTACTGATTATAAAAAGTGAGACATCCTGGTTAATGACATATGACTCACTAAAATACAGAAATTTCTGACTGGTTGCCAAGTTTCATCATCACTGATTCAACAATAGCACTGAAAATGTTTGAGAACGTAAGTGTCAGAGATTCCTGTTCGGTCCAACAATTAATGGTAGGTAACCTAAATTCGAGCACAAGAACCAATCAAATATAATAGGCACTAGGATGAATTTCGGTAGCCCTATGCTATCACACTAGGGCTGCTCTTTACAGATGGAGTTGATAATGAAGGGGGAGAAAGTATGGAACTATCGTAAAAATACGAAAGATTGGCAGCACTGAGTATCAACAGTAGAGTTGAATTTTGTATCTCCAACCTATTCAGGGTTTGATTGTAACTTTCATGCATTTGAAGCACTAAATGCATGTAAAGGAAGATGATGGACAGAAATAAAGAAAAAAAAGAAAAAAGAAAAGTAATATCCATGGCGCCCTTTTACCTTCTGTTTTAAGTATTTAAACTATGCAGTGTGCATTGAACAATAACAATCCCAGAAACAGGTTAT
>NW_004797573.1:759219-761556 GCF_000002075.1 Aplysia californica | reverse complement strand
ACAACATTGGATCTTTAAGAATATATATGTCGGCAGCGTGACTAAATAATTGCAAAGCTTTTTATGATGACTTTAGACCATGCCAACCGTAAAAGATAAGTTAATTCAATCTAGCATGCTGTACAATTAAAAAATTTTTTCCCCGTTGAGACGCGAACACCCGGAGACGAGATAACCACGCCTCAGAATACCCCCATTGCGATGTTACAGGGGAACAGAGAGAAAAACAACCGGATGCGCGCGCTCGCCATTACCATATTTCAAGTGACCAATGAACGGGCCCGGAATAGTCATGCAGGGATTTGTAGGTCACATACATTTGCCACGAGAGTGAGGGGAAAATGGCCGGTCTCCGTGCGAAGTCGCTTTGAGTAGGGGGGTAGTCGTAGATTTACGATCGGGTCTAAACAACTACTTGACACAGAACGTTCAAATTTGAGCACACAATAGAGGATAGATAGATCTTTATTACCATCTCAGCGTTGAAATTCAAACTCCCTATAGTTTTCGGTGTACCTGATACGAAAGTGTTCCCGACACCAAAAGTATAGGTTAATTTATGTGTGCGAACTTCAACGTCCACATATCATTAGTTTGCCCTATTTTCTGATTTGCTGCCGAGTTTCATTCGGATTGGTTCGGAAATAGAGCAGATCGAGGTTGACAAAGTTAGTCACCTACGCTTCGGCCGGGTCCGCAAAATCACCCGCAAACGGGGACCAAATTTTCGCCACGCGGGAAAGTCCGATTGGCATTGCTACGTTCCCAAATGCTCGCCGGGGAACAAAAGAAAGTTATTGATAGAAAGAACCTGTTCTGCCTAAAACAAGAACCTGCTTCTTCTGTCTCTTGATGACCAGGTTCTTAAGCAACCATCTGACCTGAGGAGGCTAGACCAGGATTAAAGCTCTATAATTTCTCTGTGTAACTGTGTGCCAATTTCATGGTATAATAAATTAGATGATGGCAGAAGATGCTTTCACACTTCATGTCCAGACTCTTTACGATTATTTTACATGTTTTCATGCATTCAGTGTATACTTTTGAAATACTACGGATACCAGAAGCGACTCTATACTATAACAAGCTTCTCGAAAAAGAAGCCACCCTGCAGGTTCCGTTTGGCAAAATCGAGTCATTGTGTGAAAAGTGCCAGTCGGCCATGATGAATTGTTGACAGATAAACTAGATTCTAGCCTACGACTGCTAGTGGAGTCGAAGGACGTATAAGACCACGGTTTCAAAAACTGCCATATGTAGAAACAAAACTACATACGTACTTTTTATCACACTTACCAGTGTCTCCTATGATAATGTACTTGAACAAATACGCGTAAGACATGTTTGCAGCCTAAATTAGTTGTTGGAGCTGATGATGTCAACTATCTCTGACGTCACGCAACTAAACCGGAAGTCCGGAGAATCTAACAGAACTACAAAGGGGTCACATGATTGGCTTACCAACGATATATTCTGCAGGGAGAATGTTTATATTATAATTTGAGAGTAGAATGGGAAATCCTGACATTTTTTTAAAAAATGAGATTGTATAATTATTGTTGATCTAAACGTTTTACGATCCCATTGACACACCCGATTAATCGTGCAAACTTCTTAAGATTTGACCCTGCCTCTCAGGGCCAAACTGGGGTAGAACATCACTCCAGAAGACCAATACCTCCGCACACAAGAATTTAACTCGCGTTCTGTGTGTGAAGCGACATAATGAGCCTAACCATTAAAAAAAAAACAATTTTAAATATCATCCTCAACGACTTGCGCTGTCTAGTACTTCCAGTTCCAATAGAAAAAAAATGATTTTTATCCCCCAAGATGAAACCTGCACATATTATAATAAGATTGAGTATTTTGTGAGCAATTGCCTTAAATTTATCTTGCTTTAACATCCCGAAAGACACAGTTTAGACGACACAAGTCTTGCCTCCGACGCAGACTTGAAAGGTAACAGTTTGGGGTGTGAGAAAAATAATTCAAGTCAAATGGCTGTGATTAGTCAGATTAGCCAAGACACTTTAATTGTTACATTCCCGCTCATCCTCACCTATGGAACAATTTTTTTTGTGAAGTCGATCTTCAGAGTGTCTTTATAAATTATAATAATTTTTGACAATGACAAACTTTATTCATCTCATGGGGTGAAATTTGTGTTAGTCGTGTACGATGGCAGAGGATGTTACAAAGGTTAGGCGCACTCACGCATACGCACAAAAAGACAGAAGTAGATTAATTAGTTACGGGTGAAAAAAAACCCCGCTCTGTAAAAACATTATTCTCTCTCTCTCTCTCTCTCTCTCTCTCTCTCTCTCTCTCTCTCTA
>NW_004797573.1:757436-758447 GCF_000002075.1 Aplysia californica | reverse complement strand
TGTTTATTGACTTTTTAACCACCTATAGTTCCTGTTTGGCATTTACTCATCGTTTTCTCCCCACTAATAACTTACCTGGCCCTTAGGAAACGTCCATGGAAACGAAACTTTTTCATCAAATTTGATTGCTGATTTTAAGACTCCTTACAATGCTTGTTTTCTGTGTGAAATTTGGTACACTTTGGTAAAGGGGGCTTTTGTGGCATAGAGGATAAGGTGTTGGCCTCTCATTCAAAGGTCACGGGTTCGAATCCGGGTAGCGACCGAAAAATTTTCTTCTCTAAATTTGTCTCCTTTCCCGTCATTTCCTGCCTTCTAGCAATGTTCTATCATCTGCTTTCGTCTCCTCTTTCTGCTCCCACCCCCTCACCACCTTTGCCCCTTCCTCTGGGCTCCTGATTCTTTCTGCAGCCTTTCTCCTGCTACTCCTTCGCTTCTTCTTACTGCTGTCTTTCAGTCACACCCCTGATCTTTTGGTAGGAAAGATCTACACCTTGCCTTCTCGGACAAGGGCAAAATCTCGGAGGGCACGTGAGCAAGTTGCGCACGTTAAAGATCCCTTGTTGGTCTAAAATCGATAAGAGTAGGCTTCGGCCACCACCCGGGCAAAACTCAAAATTTCCTTCCAACTGAAAATATTAGGTGTGTCCCGCGCGCTCATATGACCTTATGCAGTTGCGAGCGCCGTAAAACACTTTACAAAAACAAAAAACAAAAAACTTGTATAGCCCTAGTTCTAAGCTCCAATTGCCCCCCACCCTTATTGAACTGAACAATCTTTAGCCCTACAGTTATCATGATTTCTTTTAAAGTTTTCCTTTAGTATTGGGTTGTTCTCATGGTAAGTAAAGTGTACTCAAGCATTTTTCTTGTGATGTTTGTGTTATTCTGTGAAAGAATGCTCTGCAACAAGGTTCGAAAAGCTTAAGCATAATATCAAACAAACAATAATTATTGATAATTGAGCGGGGATATGCGCTATACAAATGCTATCTATTATTATTATTATTA
>NW_004797573.1:756609-757336 GCF_000002075.1 Aplysia californica | reverse complement strand
TCGTTTCACAATCAGCTGGTGACCTGGATACGCGAAAAGAGGCCTCGTTTCCAGTCTCTATTTTTAGTGTCTCTGATAATACTTTAGGCCTCCTAGGTCGCTGGTGTTTTCAGAAAAAAAATTTTCCAGCGTAACTTCCCTTGAGACCTCTCAACCAATCAAATCTGAAGTTGAGGTTTGTCAACTGAACAATTTCAGTTCACCGCCATCATTCAATCGAGCTGATCCATGAGTGGACTGTAAACTCAGTGGCTAGTTTGATTATTCACAAGGTTGGTTCACTGTTTTAAAATGCACGATTTACTTTTACAAAGAAGTTGACGACTTTTGATCTTTGTTTATGCTCTGAGTTGATGTATGCGGTATTAGTTCTGATAAATTCCCGGGCTTCATCACTTAGGCTAGGACTTAGGCAGGCTAGGAGGGTGGGGGCAATCGTCGACTGTAGGGCCTACTGTTGAAAATGTACCGTTGAAAATAATCTGAAGGTAGCGTCAATTGCCACCGAGTGACGCGGTGGCAATTGACAAAAATTGACTTTTTATCAATTGCCACCGAGTGAAGCGGTGTCAAGTCTGAAAACAACACTATCTTTAGCATTATTTATGGAGGCCACCTCTAGATCTATTCTCACCCGGAGTGAGAATAGCGCAGGCGAGTCTTGTGGCTATTCTCACCCGGTGCCACCAAATTTTGCGTTCACCCTAAACCACAGAATTCTACACTG
>NW_004797573.1:754093-755374 GCF_000002075.1 Aplysia californica | reverse complement strand
GAAAAAATTACATAGCACAAAAGTAAGCTAATTTGATCGTCTTCAAAGATGCTATGGCTATTTCACTGTTCGAATCGAGCCGAACTACGCGGTTTCTGTGTCATGCAAGGAGGACATATTTGCAGCTTGTTGAAGGTGTGTATTGCTCCTGTGCTGTACATACTTAACTGTCACTTTGTGGAAGAAACAGGCTCATGGTAGTCATTAAAAAAAGCCACATAGCATCATGAGTAGAAAACGGATAAAGCCAGAAGAGAATAACTCGGTCGTCGTTGGATATTGTACTCAACCTGAAAATTTCATGACAGAAGGTGCTGTCAAAGAAGTGACTGCTCAGAAAGGTCCACAGTCCAATAATAAGTATAAAGAAGCTAACCACAAAGGACATTTTGGAGATGAGTTCCTTAGCCTTATAACGGCAATACATTTTGGCGCGCACAGGATTTGAGACAGGTATGAATTTGAAAGCTATGAGAAATATTATGGTTGAAGCTGTCACACTATTGCGAATGAAACGCACGAGGAAATGTTCCAGCAATGTTACAGACTTGAAGACCATTATCTATAACTTGTTTGTCGTTGGTCACATTGACTGCTCTGAATCTAGGAAAGGGACGAGCTGTTCTCACGGACAGAAGACCAATACATATTATATTACTTGACTGTCGATGGAATTCCGCCATCTGTAAGACAATATCAGCTGAAACTATTGAAGTAGAATAAAGAGGATGATGATACCGAGCAACTGTCAAAGAAAGAGATGAAAAACTTCCCACTAATGTTCATATTGCGAGGTTCCCCGCTTTTGACTCACATCACTACTGTAGGTCAGTTTCGTGTTAAAAGAGGACTAGCTCTCAACCTGAACTGAAGAGGAGACAAAACAAAGGCTGAACAATCGCATCCACGGAAAAGCCAAAGTCAGAAAACTTAAAGAAAATGCTTTCAGCCGCAATATAATCATAAACTGAAGTGATATTATGGAACAGACTCAACAGAGACTATTCAATAACCATTTATTCCCTACAAACCAACAGTACCAAACAGTGATCTTTAAGCCCCAGAAAAATCAAGTCAAAGACGTTCCATTGAACAGCCTAAAAAACTCCTTATAGCCAAGTACACCTTTTCATCAGACTGGAGGAACACACAATGTTCTTCTAAATCTGCCACATTTATCTTTCTTAACAAACACTTGCACAATATTTCATTGATAAATAAAGTATTATTTTATGGGCTAAAACATTTATAAGGTATTACACAAATTCATTACACATGCTC
>NW_004797573.1:747348-751559 GCF_000002075.1 Aplysia californica | reverse complement strand
GCTTGACCAACTTATTTCCTTGCCATGTGCATAAAGTTTTCAGAAGAAAACATATTTTACCATGAGTTGTGGTTGATTTAAAAAGTCCTTCAGCAAACACCCCCACCTTTTGGCAAAAGCTCAACGTTATAGGGAATGATAAATTGTTGGTTGTACTATCTTGCCAAAAATTTTAACGAAAAAGCAAACGGTTTCGCCACAGCAAGAACTTAAAAAGTGTCCAAAACTTTAAAACGCTCTCCTGAAAAATGCCAAAAATGCTCTTACATGCCCTTTTGTGAGATGGACGACGATATATATAGGCCTAATAATAAACGTGAAAGACAAAAATTAATGCTCTAACTCAAAGTACAGTAGAATAGCCCAAGTAGACCTATTCAGTGTAAGAGGTGTAAGAGCTGCGGGAGGGCAAGATGCAGTGATACTGAAAATCTGCAAATCTTGTACAGAAAGCTAAATACTGCCACCAATCCAATGAAACGCGAACATTTAGGTCGTTTTCATATAAGGCCTGCACCCACGCACACTTTACTTAGCAGAGAGCTGTAGTAGTTATCAAAATTCTAAACATTAAATATATTTGCTTCCAGTTTGTTTTTTTTTGTCCACTGGTGTTGCGTCCAGCCCTCCCCCTATCCCCGAGTGCATTTTTTAAAAAATCAATAATCTCCCCCCCCACCCCCTTCCCCCATTCCCGAGGTCCCGTACTTCACAGCGCTCAGAAAGCGCGCAGGTTCATTGACTGGCCACAATGGCGAGCCCGACAACCGCTTGTATAACTTTCTTTTCTTCATGTTGCCCCTATAAGTGACGACACAGTGACAAATATTGATTTACTTTCGTGGCGACACCACGTTTGTAATGCCGAACCTGCATGTTACAGTTACAATAATTGTTGCGTTATCAGACAATTACTGACAAATTTCTGGGTGGTAACGAAAGCGAAAGTAAAGGCTTACTAGACGCTCTGTTATGAAATTTAGTGGGTATCATGCTGGACTATAGATCGGTTGACCCTCGTGCGCCCTCTTCGAAAAAGCGCGAACTTTGCAAACAGAGTTAGAATCTACCCTACTTGTGTGAAAAACAATAATAGTGACACTCTTTTTGGCAGAGTGAACTATCTCTTGAACCTTCCGGTTACCGTGTACGTAGACCCTGAGACTACGTGCCCGGTTACCATGTACGTAGACCCTGAGGCTACGCGCCCGGTTACTGTGTACGTAGACACTCCGATAGCACAAAAGTTTAAGCTAATTTGATGGTCTGGACTTCAAAGATGCTATGGCTATTTCACTTTTCGAATCGAGCCGAACTACGTGGGTCGCCATTTTGTTTTGCCCGGAAGTTCTCGCAAGATCTACTCCTCCCCTTTCTCTCTCTCTCTCTCTCTCTCTCTGTCTCTTTCTGAATACTGTCTATCGGTGTGGACGATCAAATTGACCAAAACAAAGTTTAAAAATGATGTTCAAAAACAAAACTAAATTAATTTGGTCGTCTACCCATCGGCGTAACAAACAGTCAGCCAATCCCACCCCTCACTGCCTTGTAACAACTATTTGAGGAACTCTTTTCTCAGCTGGTTGTACAATCAAAGCGGCAGGCATTGGTAAAACTAATTTCACACCTCTTGCTTCTGGCTACCCAGGAAAGTTTCCGTGGTGGCTCACTATCCGAGCACTTTCACTGGCACTCATGTGATTTTACACACACGCCCCTGACCGTCTGCATCGTTCAGGGCTTACCTCACATAGGGGTAACATCTACCCCTAATTTAATTGCACCCCTACTCCGTTTTCGCAGGTTGCCAATAAATTTAGAGCAGGTGGAACCAAACTTGCGAGTTTTGTTTCAAATCAGGGCTGTCAGTGGGGAAGGCATTGTCAGTCTTGGACAGGTGAGCCACCGGAAGGCAGCAGATTTTTCTTTCCGTTTCTGCGCTGGACAGTTTCCGTTTTAAACAGGTAATTAAAGAGGAATACGACCTATATCGGGGGGGGGGGGGGGGGCAGAGAGATTCCATTAAGACAAGCTTCCGTTTTACACAGCTTCAAGTTAGGCAGGTTCGACTGTATTTTAAAAATAAAACAGAAGTGTACACATATGATGAAAATGAGCATGAAAGAGATGCAATTTCATAATCCTGAAATTTTTCTTGGTAGGGTGTAGACCCACACGGTGGGTTTCTCAGTAGTGACAGGAAGATTTGCTGTAGGTTTAAAGACTTTTCTTTTCAAATACCCTTTGTTCATCTGATAAAACGCCAAGCTCATTTTTTCCCGCCAGCGCATCAGTTGTCACCAAAGATCGTAATGTCATAGCTAGGCGATACATGACCCCTTCTTCCTACGGCATTACCTCCTTCGGTACGTAAGCCTGTCAGTATATAAATTCCCCAGCTGCACACCGCTCATTTGGAATTTGTTTTCATACTGGTAGAGGTAACTGCTCTGCCAAGTAGGCTACTACCTCCCAGGGTGGTGCTACCGACTGAAGTGTTTTCAGGCCATTCCCATTCCCAAATGGTGGACTGTTGCTTTTTCTTTCCTTATATTATCCTTAATATTGTCATTTTCCTCTACTTCTTTTGTATGTTTGTCACTCCCTTGTGACCTGCTATTTCCGGGGTGCCTTGATAGTCTTAGTAGACTCAGTGCTGTTGAAGCTAGAGAGGTGAGCAGAATGTTAAAAGCCTGATTCCCTGAATGGATTTCTCTGTTGAGATCCACCCCTTGGTGCTCAATATGACCTTATATTAGGCAGTTGCGAGTGCCATAAAAACTACTAAAACTTAACGAAAAGTAGGCTTCGTACTGCGCAGAGCAAGTATCCCAAATCCTTACCAATTTACCAGCCAAGTGATTGGCTGACCTCCCCAAATCCAGGTCTATTCTAGAGTGATGGCTCCTTTAGATAGTACAATAGACTCGTCCTTGCGTCTTAAGTTTACTTCATCTTATTCCATTGTCTTAGTATTTCCTGAAAATTTGGGGTTCCAGGATTTAGGTAGTCTCCCTCGCACCACGTACTTGCAAATCCCAAAACAAAATCTCATATCCACCCTCCTTTAGTTTTCAGGAGGGAACCGCTAGCACAATGCTCACTGTAGTAATCAAGTTTTTTTTGCTCAAAAGGACATATTGAAAAATTATCAAAATGTGCAATCCTGTATGATGACAACAGGTTACAGTTAAGCACGTACCAGAAATATTTTGAAGTCCCAGCCAATAGGCCTAGATCTGATGAAAAATTTGTGAAGCTTGACAAATATTACCTGTATGCCTCAAATAATGACTCAAATAGGATGGATTTAGACTTAAACTCAGTATCCAATTTTAAAGACTTCATATAAGAAAATGGGTTTTCGAAATTTAATCAAATGTGCACAAAAGCAGCAAAATTACAGTTTATAAAAATATTTTGACAAAAATCTTTTGCTTGTGCTACTACTGCAGTTATGAACAACACTGGTAACAGATATTCTTTATTACAAATAAAACTGCAATAGAGTACTGCATCACACACTGTAAAATGCACAGGTACTGGTACAGGCTCTTCTGTAAAAGCAGTACAAGTTCAAATAAAGACATTGTTAATAGTTTCAGTATCAGGGAACTTGACTGAGACAGAATTGCAGGGTCAAAATTTTGAATGAAGCAAGCAGCTGTCAAGATATATGCTGTAGTACAGGAAGTGAAACTCTTTAGATGTCTAGTTGCAGGTATCTCATGTATTACATGCTAATGAACTTCTTGACTAGGTTTCTGTGTTTTCATGCACTTTCCTTAAATATTGGGTTGAACTGATGTAGCATCTGACGAGTTGGTGAAGTTGTGCAGAGTGCATCGTGGTGTTTTTCTAATTACTGTAGAAAACTTTCGAATTTTGATACTTGTCCTTTGACTTTGTTGTCTGCATAATGGTTTACATTGCAGCAAAACACTAGCTGAAGTGTACTTTTCTTTCTTTGACATACACAGATACCTGACATACAGCTGTATTTCCAATGGATCCAGCCAGTCGAGTTTTGAAACCAAACTTGACATCTGGAACAACAGCTGCCCATGTTGACAGTTTGGCTGCTGCCAAACTTCCTCTCAGAGTTCCAGCAGAAAAGGAAAATAATTCTTCAGGAGGCGATATAGCGTCAAGTTCAGATTCCTCAAATGGTCCAGTGTAAGTCTGTTGTGCTCTGTACTTACAAAAAAATC
>NW_004797573.1:739582-744165 GCF_000002075.1 Aplysia californica | reverse complement strand
CTTTCGCAGAGGTGAACAACTTGTGTTTCGCGCGCTCATATGACCTTAGCAGTTGCGAGCGCCGTAAAACCTTATACTACTAACTAATCAACCCTTTCTGAGTTGCGTTGACGGGTGGATGAAATATCCAATTTACTACAAATGTGAAATCTGGTGTCTGAAATCTGTTGTGAAATTTAAGTAAGTGTAAAGACATGTAATTTCTACCAATTCAAATGCTGTTTACTTTTTCTTCACACAGGAAATGGGGTTTGAGTAATTTTGATATTGGAAGACCCCTTGGAAAAGGGAAATTTGGAAATGTGTATCTTGCCAGGGAAAAGAGAAGCAAGTACATCGTTGCTTTAAAGGTTAGTATGTTGTTTTATTTTGCATCTCTTCTTAGCTATATAAATATATATTTACTCATTTTTATTGGCTATTTTCGAGATAACACAGTACATTTTTGAAATACGAGATTCGGTATATAATTATCAGTAGAAGCTGCCCTAACAGCCACCAGGCCCAGAAAGTCACCTGTACAAAACCTACCAGTCCTCACTTTCTCCCTTGCATTAAAAAAAAATCGAAACAACACTGTCAAAGACATCCATCTCTCTAAGACAACCACTTTTTCCCTCTAGTGTGGATGGCCCTCTTGGACAATTTTAACTGTTTAATAGTTTAAAACAACGTGAAATTTTCAGGGGGTGGGGGTGTTGTTCAGATTCCTCTGAGGCAATCTCTTTGGTCATGTTTAAGTCTTACAGATTCTGGAAGCTTTTCAAGTTTCTTCTTTTCACATTTTGTTCCACATCTTTTCCTTATTTCTTAGTAATTGAAATGTTTTTTGTTTTTGTAGAAAGTTCAAAAGTATTTTCTCTGAAACTTTCAAACTTATCAATAGACACTTGCTTTTCACCATAATGTTTGAGGGTGGACTCAGCTGAAACAACAGATTTGTTAATGTATGTACTGCTGAAATAGTTATATGAGTGATTGACTGATAGTTTAAAGGGTTATTTAACATTCTGGTGTACTTCTTGGCCCTTCAATCTCATTTGGTTACCACAGAGACTGGTAGGTTTGACTTCATTTCTTTCCTCAAGTTGCTTTGAATGATCTATTTAGTGTTTTCCCGGGCTCTAATTGATCATTATTTTATTGAATTGCTTCTCTTTACTCAAAGATGAAGACCCATAACTTTCCACATACTATATTCCTTGATTATACCAAACCCAAAAGCAAAGAGTGTCTGTGGTGTAATAGTTAGGCTCTATTTTATTCCACATGTAGGGTGTGATTTCAAGTCCTATTGGAGCGTGTTCTTTTTATTGACTCAACTGTCTATCTGCGGGGATGCTGCATCCCACTCAGTTTGAGTTAGCCAAGGCAGGCAGGGTTGAATAAGCTCACCTCCACAAAGATTTTAATTATGTTGATATGGCATAAAATTTTGACATATATTTTTTTAAAAACGGGAATGGACTCCAAACCAAATTGCTCCAATAACCATTTCATAGCCTTTGTTACCTGCCTTTGCATCTATTCCCAGGGGGGAAAATGTAACCTTCAATTTCCTGTCAAATGTTCAATGTAGTTTACAGACCCCCGGTGACATTGCAAAATCTCTGAAGACTAAATACCCTATTTTCTAATAATTTCTTCTTTTATTTATAGTTGATGTTCAAATCTCAACTTGTGAAAGCTGGAGTGGAACACCAACTGAGGAGAGAGATTGAAATTCAAACTCATCTTAGGTTTGTATTTAAAAAACCTATTTAATGTATTATGCTTTTTCTTTGTGCTTGTTTTATGCTTAAGGACAAAAGCAGTTGTCCAAACTGTCATTTGTAGTGCAGTGGTAAGACTTATTTGCCATCACTTGCAGTTGATGTGTTTAATTCTCACGAGAGAAGTATTTTTTCTGGAGTGTCTTTGTCTATGTTTTGGGATATTGTATTTGTATACCTCTCAGTCCGTGTCCAGTATAAAACATTTAAGTGATTCTTCCCTTTTTTTTTTATGAGGCAGGAGATAGTCCAGTCAGTTTCTAGGAACTACCCTGACAGACGTCTCAAGGAAGATCACTTTACTTGATGATGCCATTGATAAATCATGTCCTGATAGTAATGTGTGTCCCTGTCTTTTTGTTAAATGTTTTACAGTGCTTGCATCTGCGTAAGATCAAATGAACGCGTTAGTCACATTAAACATGTTCAGTTAGTAGGAAATTTTGAATTTTGCTCAGATGTCAGCCGAAGCTTGCTCTTATAGATTTTGAACCAATAAGGGATCTTTAGCATGCGCAACTTGCATACAGGGACTCTGAGATTTTTTGCCCGTATCCGAGAAGGCTAGGAGTTAGATCTTACCTACCATAACAAGCACATAAATAGAATTAATCCCATGTGGGAACCCCATTGCAGACACTGTGACTGCCACAAGGAGACCGTTGAACATCTTCTCCTTCACTGCCCAAATCTGGCAGTTCTTCGACGCAGGCTGCTAAACACACCCACAGACTTACAAAGCCTGCTCTAATCTGGTGTTGACCAGATGACAAGGACATGTGGTTACTTGAGAAAGGCATTGCGCTGCCAAGAGCGAAATGCTCGCAGCTAAAGGGATTTGAAAACAACAACCTACCATAAGATCAGGGGTGTGGCTGAAAGACTGCAGTAAGGAGCCAAGGAAAAGCAGTAGAAAGGCTGCAGAAAGTGTCAGGAACCCAGAGGAGTGGGCAACAGAGTTGAGAGGATGGGGGCAAAAAGTGGAGACGAAAGCAGATGGCAGAATATTGTTAAAAAGCAGGTGGAAGGAGAGAATTTTAGAAAAGAACATTTTCTGCCACTGTCCAGATTTGAATGTTTGTTTTAGTAGAGCGCTCGCAACTGCATAAGGTCATATGAGCGCCAAGGGGTGGATGTCAACAGAGAAGTCCTTACAGAGAATCAAGCTTACTCTGCTCACTTCTCTAGCTTCAACAGCACAAAGTCTGCTTGACTATCAAGGCACCCCAGAAATAACTGGTCTCAAGAGTGTGACAAACAGACAAAAGAAGTACAGGAAAATGGCAATAGTAAGGATTAGGAAAGAAAAAGCAGTAGTCCCCTGTTGCAGTTCAAACACAGTTATGAGCATGACATTGTTAAATTAGCCCATTTGCAATTCTACTGTGTGTAAGAACAAGTTAATGTCCCCCCTTTAGGAATGGCCTAAAGACACTTCAGTCAGTGGGGGGGGGGTTATATTTTTGACAAGCATGAAGTATCAGCGGTGTGTTCTAGAGATTACTGGAAATATTGTCTATTCTGAAATTTATTGGTGTGATGAGCATATGTGTCATGTACATTTTTTTCTCTCCCCACAGACACCCCAATATTCTCAAATTGTTTGGCTACTTCCATGATGAATCACGAGTGTATCTCATTCTTGAATATGCCCCCAAAGGAGAACTCTACAAAGATTTACAGCGGCAGAAACGCTTCGATGATGCACGGTCTTCAAAGGTAGCCTGTCTTGTTTTTACTAAATTAATGATTGATTCCCCCCCCCCCCATGGTTGGCTTGTGGGCAGTGAATAGTCCCAGCAGGAGATGAGACTCTTCTATTGATCTAGCATCTGTGTTTGTTGTGGCTGCGATTTAAAAAATATTTTTCAACTACAAAAATAAACCATGGCCAGGGAATAAAATTTGGAAAAAAACCACTCCGAGTGTATAAACGAAAGAAGACAACAAAAAAAAAGAAACAGAACCTCTTCACTTTGAGAAAGAAAGTTTATTTTCACTTCATCTCTTTCTCACTTATTGACACCTTGCTTTTCTTGTAATTGGTCTGTGTTTTCTATTTTTTAATGTGTTTTTACAGGGTAATGGCATAATGCGGGGGAAATTTTGAAATTTGTCAAGCAGAAGAAATCAAGCTTACAAATGTGGTAGCATCAATATAAATAGAGTGGAGAATTAGGTTATGAAGTAAAATTTTGAAAATTCTTTTGTGTTGCCATGGTAACGGCTGCCATATATAGAAATGTCATATATAGAATATATACTATACACAATACTAAAAAATCTATCATAAGGTTATAAATGATTTTAAAATATTATAACAAGCAGACCTGCCACTCATCCCGATTTAGTCGGGATATCCCAATTTTTTGCCCCAAATCCCAAGCATCCCGATTTTCCCGATTTCGATCGTGTTTATCTCGATTTTTTGTCCCAGTCTGCTGTTCTGCCGTATTTTTCTAAAAACTTACTCTGCCTTCTCCTTTATTAGACCTGCATGTTTGCCGACAATCGTCTGAAATCTGACATTCGCGACCCCACCCGCGAACCGGCCGATGCTATTGCTAGGCCCACATGTATCAGTCAATGTGCGTAGTGCGAGGCCTGGCCAACTGCCAGCGACCCCTTTTTCTCCCGTCGGCTTCGTCGGCACTTTCGTTTTCGTGCCGGCGCACGCACCGCCGACGTCAGCGTTTCTGACATAATTGTCGGAACCTAATTAGAAATGCGAATACGAAAAAGGACGACAACCTAAATTATCTACTTTCAGTTTCGTGCTCGAGCGGCCATTTTGAATTTCGTTTGTTGACT
>NW_004797573.1:736328-739482 GCF_000002075.1 Aplysia californica | reverse complement strand
TAATTCAATTGTTCAGACCGTGTGGATTCATTCAAGTCCGACTCTCTTGTTCTAATAGAATCTAGATCTAGATTTAGATTTATAAAGATCATTATAGACCTCAATGGAGGATTCATATTCCAATTCTATTGTGTCAAACCCTATCATAGGTTGTGCTGTAATATTAATATTGGTAAAAATAAGCATTTCATCAGGTGCGTGAATTATTTATTTATTTAGATCTAGATCTAGAATCTAGAATCAGCTGAGTCCCTCTGTTCGGAATCGGATGCGGATTTCTAGTTTAAGGCCTATTCCTATTCACTAGTTCTACAAGATCTAGATCTAGATTTATTTAGATTACTAGATCTATATGGAGGATTCATATTCCAATTCTATTGTGTTATTGTATCAAACCCTATACCAATGTAGATGTAAGCCATATATATAGATCTAGATATAAATCTAAATCTATATGCTCCTTGTTTGTTTTGGAGTGTGGTTTTTTAATTAAAATTTTTTTTTTCATTTAGGATTTGTTTTGGCCTTTTTACATGAGGCCCGTTGCAGGTTCTTTTTGGGGGTAGGGTTAGGTCTCTTCTTTATTGTGTTTGTTGGGGTGGTCGCTCGTTACTCGGATGTCCTTCCTTATGACACCCACAAAGGCTTTTTGGGGGGGGGGGGGGTGCGCAAAATTTTCAGACAATCTGGTTGAGGCTCACATGCAGTTTTGTAAGCAGGAACTCGAGCACTATTTCCCGAAATATCGATGCTGCATTTAGTAGTTGACTCGCCCCAAGTTGTGTGTGATCTTTGCCCGCACTCAGAATTCTCCGATGATAGCCTGGTAACTGTTACAATTTGGGACATACAAATAATCAATAATATTCATAGTTCCGCTGTTACTTTCAAAACAAGCCTTGTCCGCGGTCTGGTAACTGCGTGTTCACACCAAACACTCGGACTAGCGACTGTCTTTCTCTAACCCTCACACAACTACATGTGACTGCGCTGACAAGACTAACATACGGTCGTTGTCGTTGCTTTAGTCTGAGCGCATTATGAGGGATAAGAGATTTGTTGGTACAATTGGTCGGTCGGCCGCCGTCGTTATCCTAGAGTACTAGATCTAGAAGTAGAACGACTGTCGCTCATCCGAGTGTTTTGTGTGAACGCGCAGTTAGTCGGAACCGTTAGTAAAGTTGTTTTAATCGCGCATTCGCGTCACGTGACATATCATCGCCGTGTGAGTTCTGCGTGTCGGGGACCGTCCGTTGATGGGGTCAACTTAAGTTCATGTATTTCGGGACTTATTGGTGGGGTGGGTATAGACACTTGGACTAGGAGTGCTTGAAGTGATGCCTCAGGATTTACAAAAAGTAATAACTCGCACACACGCGCACCAGAGAGGGTTTACAGTAATAAAGAGGTGACACTCGTGGCGGCGCTCCATAACAACAGTGCATTGTTTCCCGTATCGTCCGGCGCGGGGCGCGAAAACACTTACGCGCGGTGATCGCTGCCACGGCGATGCTCAGGGTGTCATGTCATGACAAAATGTAGTACCATTTGTAGTTAGTTCACTATGTTACTAGGCCTTTAACAAAGAAGGAGGCCTGTGATTTCTATCGCATATTTTAGGCAACCCCCTGCCTCCCTAGGCCATAAACTGTAAGACTTGTTTTTGGCTTAAGTTAACATATATTCTAATAAACAGACGCAGATACATTTCTTCGTCTCTATAGATCTGAAAAAATAATATCACCGTAATTAAAGGAATAATCTGTTTAATTTTCAGCAAATCTACTCGTTCTCCAGTGTCCCTCTGTCATCTCTCTCCCTCCCTCTCTGTCGGTCTGTCTGTCTGTCTTTATTTTCTCTCCGTCTCTTTCTCTCTCTCCCTGTCTCTCTTTCTCCCTCTGTCTACCTGTCTGTCAGTCCTGTCTGTATGTATCTCTCTCTCTCTCTCTCTCTCTCTCTCTCTCTCTCTCTCCCTCCCTCCCTCCCTCCCTCCCTCCCTCTCTCTCTCTCTCTCTCTCTCTCTCTCTCTCTCTCTCTCTCTCTCTCTCTCTCTCTCTCTCTCTCTCTCTCTATCTCTCTCTCCCCCCCCCCCTCTCTCTCTCTCTGTGTCTGTCTGTCTATCTACCTATCTATTATCTATCTATCTATCCGTCTATATATCTGTCTGTCTGTCTGTCTGTCTGTCTGTCTGTCTGTCTGTCTGTCTGTCTGTCTGTCTGTCTGTCTGTCTGTCTGTCTGTCTGTCTGTCTGTCTGTCTCTCTCTCTCTCTCTCTCTCTCTCTCTCTCTCTCTCTCTCTCTCTCTCTCTCTCTCTCTCTTTCTTTTCCCCTCTCTCCGGACCGGTGTCTGTGATGTAGCCGTTAAGCTCTTCGCTGTCGCAAGCAGGAGACCTGTGTTCAATTCCCTACTAGGGAGAATTTTTGATTGAGTATCCTGGGCTTTCTGCTGAATGTTGTATCCTTCTCAGCCCGGGCGGCGCTGACAGGCAGGATCGGAAGCCCGCCTTCTGAATGGACTAAATTGTGTTTATGGGGGCGTAAAAAACCTACATTAAAGAGGAAAAAACAAAATAATAATTGCAAAAAATTATCTCTATAGACGCCAAGAGGCGGATGCTGAAATTGCTTCGCGTGTCTACAATTGTGCCATTTGGTGATTATCTGGGTTGGATTTTTTTTATGAACACTATAATAATTACTCTCTTTTTCAGGATTACTGCTGCCAACTTGCGTTCACTTTTCATATACGTGTTTCTGCCAGTAGTTTCTGTCAAGAATTTCCAACACCTGTGTCACATCAACGAGGGGCCGCAACGTCTTCTTTTTATAAGTGCCAACGCGGTATCTTTTTCGGGGTTCAAAGAAAACAATGGCAAAATTAAATACATAATTTCAGTTGTATACTCACATTCGTTCGCCCATCATTCTCTCTCTATCTTTCGCTCTCTCTCTCTCTCTCTCTCTCTCTCTCTCTCTCTCTCTCACACACACACACACACACACACACACGCACACACACACACACACACACACACACACACAAAGGCGGCCCCAGCCCCATAGACTTGACGGAAGAACGGTAGGCAAAAAGAGGGGTCCTTAATAAAGCATATTAGTGAAATAAAATCGGAGAGAAGGCCCCCAACTTAGTCGGT
>NW_004797573.1:717081-736213 GCF_000002075.1 Aplysia californica | reverse complement strand
ACCGATCGATGGCGCTTTGTATTTAGACATCTTTTCGCAGACCCAGGTAACATAATATCTTTCACTAGTAGAATGCAAGCTTAATTAGGGCATATAGACAAGGAAAAAAACAACCAATGTATAGCTGATATAACAAAGTTGAAGTTTGTTGAGTTTGTGTATGGAGTGTCAGTCTGGTAGGACCACAATCACATTGTCATTATTTTGATCTATATTTTTCTATTCATCAAAATATATTCGTCGTCTTTTGGAAATTGAAAGAAACTCAGATGTTGATTCTAATAGATGCAGTGTAAAGCAGAACACCATTGACATTTCGTGCTAACCGGGGCCATGCTTGTCTGCGATCAACGAAAATGCCTTGGACAATGGACGCAGTTTGTTTTGTTTACCGCGCGTTTCTCCACGATCAGCTGGTGACCCAGATACGCACATCAGGGCGAAGTGCCGTCTCTCTAGTATTACTGTAAACTCTCTGACGCACACACACAAACACGTGTGCGCGCACGCAAACAAACAAAGACACTCAGAGTGCATATAGGCCAAGTAATTTATGGACACCCCTGGAAAAATATTAAGTCAGTTTTGGCAGTCACCTTGGTGATTTGCTGTTGATCCCGATTTTTTCTCCCTGATATCCTGATTTTGAGGTTTCATAGAGTGGCAGGTCTGAACAAGTGGTTTTTGTAGCCTTCTGTGGCTGTTTTAGTGGATGAACTTGATATTTTGATGAAGGAAGTAAAACTTTTTTTCAGAATCGAGGTCCAAACTAAGGAAATATTTTGACCACAGAAATCTAAGATCAAAACAACGGATTGAATTTATAATAAAATCATTTATTCAAGATTTTTTTAAACGTCACTACTTATTACACTAAAATAATGTTTCATCTATCAGTATACCAAAAAATTATGAAGATATCTTAACAACTTTTCGAACAATAGATTTTTTGCGTTCCCACCCCCCTTGAAAGAGCCCATTTTGAGAAAAAAGCCCTTAAAGTTTTGACTTGCAAAACTTACTGTAAGTTGCGTCCAAAAGAAATTTGAAAATGTAATCACCTAGTCATCGTGTTAAAGCCTTGCATTACCCACTCATGCAGCATACCAATTTAAAACTAAATAAATTTTTCATCATCTGACACATTAATATTTAATCTATTTTAAGAGACACCCGAGATATGATCACTCAAAACTGACCATATAAAAATCAGGCTTGGCAAAATTGTGCGATCAAAGGAACGTAGAATTGTCTTTGCGCATTTATTGAAGAGTATCGGTATTGATCGAATGGCGATATATTGCATGCCCAGTGAATGGAAAATTTTGTCTTTGCAATAAACAATACAGTGAAGCTCGGATTCAACGAGAACTTGGATTCAACAAGATGAGATAGATTCCCCGTTTTTTTTTTCTTCTTTAAAATCAATAAAAATAACCCGGATTCAACGAGCACTTAAACCTGCGAGCTCGGATTCAACGAGGTCGCATCCAGGGTGAACAGTCCCAGCAGACGTGGCTTCGCTCATTTTTCTCCCAGAACGAACTATCTATTCCCGGAAACCATCCATTGCACCTGCATCGTGAACCATTATTCACTTAGCCGATGGCATGCAACCAATCAGCGGCCTTTTTTCATACCAACACATGCGTTGTTGGCACGCGCATGTGTCTACTCTGGCGTGTGTCGGGGTCACATGGGCGGTCTGCACACGTGTGGCTGTGTGTTGTGTGTGCGTGTCGAAGAGAGGGGGGGGCACTAGCGGTCTGGGCGTTGAACGTCGCAGATACAAACGCGTCAGAGTCACAGTCTTTTTTCCCCCCCAGCAACTGATCGCTATTGCAATGATAAGCTAGTCTTGACGTAGATCTACATAATGAATAGTGCGCTGGTCTATGGAATCAAAAGTTGTAGTATGCTAGGCTCTGAACAGCAATACAACTTTTTGGTAAACAATCGAGATATGACTCAGGCGTGCGCATTTGAACGAATCGGTCTTTTTTTTAAAAACACAGTTCATAATATGCAGGCATTTCAGGCACTACTTGTGACTTCTCTTTATACATTACTTGCTCAGTGCCTCCAATTTGCTGCAACGAACACTCAGATTCAACGAGATTTTAGGTCAGGCGCGGCGACCTCGTTGAATCCGAGTTACACTGTATTTATTTATTACGTTATTTTGTCACGATAGTTTCAAACTTAACGGAAAACAAAGCAATCACAAATACTACACAAAACTTGGAATCAACACTAATTGTGTTCATTTTTAATTTGCTTATGTTTATCTGTCATTTCGTTTTGAATGTCACAGAGAGTTGCAAAGGGTCTGAATTTGGGGGGGGGGGGGGGGGGGGTAAAGTGGTTTTTCTTCAGCCGCTGTTTCAAGGGACTTCACAAACCTGTAGGATTCATATCGGGCCTGTTTGCTGGTAACCACTCGAATGTTAACTGATTTGGTTGTTTAAGAATGCTCTAATGGTATTGGCCCTATGTGAAAATGCCTTGTTTAGCATGGGGATGACTACTTGAATGACATGACGGAAATAAGGGCAAGACATGACGTTCCAGCACTAACGCGATATGATGTAGTCCACTAAACCAAGCCATCCGGTGATTCTCACGAGGGCGGTTCTGTTTATTCCCCCCCAGACCACCGAAAACCATGGCTGTTTTTGGCCTCTTTTCCTCACTGACAGAAGATTGTGTCCAAAATCTAACACGGTCCATGTTCAAAAGAGGTTTCGTGCTCGATAAGAAATCAACAGCTCATGAACAAAAGCAAAATTAAAACTAATGAACACAAGTAATTGTTACGTCCAGGTTTGTGAGGTATTTGTAACTGCTGTTTTTCAATCTTCGTTGGTTTTCTGTTCAGGTCTTCGTTGTTGGTGTTTTGGAAGCTCTGAAGAGCGTTGAACATACTTTTGCTAATGCGATTTATATAGTCATCTTTTACCATTTCAAAGTCATAAATGCCATAAAAATTGAGCATCTGATGAGATTTGGCATTACCGTCACACAGCATCCTTCTGTATACTAAACCTCAGTGTTGCGCTGGTTTTGCGAATACTGTTTCAGCCTCCATAGCTTTTGCACTTCCTTGTAAATTTTGCAGGCACTTTATTTGATGGTGGATTCTCAAAGGCAAAATAAAAAAAGCGCATGTCCGTCATTGTCACCTACTTCTGTATCTTTCTTCATTGGTGAAATTTTATTTTTGGCAAATGGGTCAGGAGCAAGTTCCTCCTCATCTAAAGTTTCCTCTTCACTATCACTCTCACGATATGTTCCTCCCTATACCTACACCTCTAGTGCCTATCAATGTTCGAACTGTCGTGTGATGTTCTCAAGAATGTCGATGCCATTGCAGTAGACTGTGGTAATCTTGAGAAATTGAGGCTAGGGCATCAAAGTATTTTGGAAAGGTGTTCAAAAAGCATTTTCTGAGCTTGATAACTGTTGAAACTGGGGTAGTGCTGAAACAGCACTCTCATCTTGTTGATTAGACGCTAGCATCAGCATCAGCTAATGTCATTGAAGGAGGTGGTTAGGAGGCTGAAACAAAACAATGAATTGACTGTAGGGATTAATCTAAAATCTCTGTCTGTCTGTCTGTCTGTCTGTCTTTCTGTCTGTCTGTTTGTCTATAAATATAAACACAAGCACAGTTTTGATGTAGAACAAAATTAGACAGTAAAGGGCACATTGACCAGTAATGAGTTTCTCAGATAAGGAGACCTGGCGATAATATTGAGAGCTTTCGTTTTCAGTTCTCGTCTCAAAGATAACCGTGCTATCAATTTTCCTTTTCTCTTTATCTGTATAAAAATGCATACATGAAATAAAATACGCTTGCAAATAGCTTGAATGAAATAATGAATATCTGGTTCTGGGCCAAAGACATAATAAGCGCGCGCGCACACACATACACAGAGAGAGAGGGAGAGAGACAGACAGACAGAGTAAGAAATAGAGAGAGAGAGAAAGAGTGTGTGTGTGAGAGAGAGTGTGTGTGTGTGTGAGAGAGAGAGAAAGAGATTGAGAAAGGGATGGAGAGAGAGAGGGGGGGGGAGAGAGGGAGAGAGAGAGGGGGGGGGGGGGAGAATTCAATGTGATATTATCCTTCCACTTACTTTCCATCCACGCTGGTGTCTCACTTTCAGCATTCGGTTGCTCATCAGTGTCGACCCTGTTGTCTCTCAGGCTCAGTGAAGGTTGATCTAAGTCCTCAGCTGGTTGGGTTTTTTTCTAGTCCTTTTCTTCCACCTTTGATCCCTCCAAGTTTACAATGACAATACAGAACTTGTTCGGTCATTTACGTACAATGTTTATCTCCTCACATTTCAAGATTTTTCGTGCATGATATTCAAGAACTCCCTTCAACCCGCTGTTATGCTTTTTGTATTCACAACCGAATACTAAAGTACATACTTAGAATAAGTTAGAACGGAAGTTTTCTGTAACTTTCCTGTATTCACGGTACTACCCTATTCAGATACTTGTGGGAGACTTCTAGGCTCGCTCAAACTAGGGCGTGTCATGTGGGAGGGTTTTTTGGCTTGTCAGTGAGTGGAGACAATGGCTTGTGGGGATGGATTTACTGTTGGGTTACGATCGCTGAGTCAGACTTTCGTATACTGCCTATATTGAAAAGGCCTACCTTCGGCGATATATATTGTTTCGAAAAACTACTTGGTTGCTTCGGCCCAACGCAGCACTGCCGAGGGTGAAAGCTGAAGAGTTGGCTGGCGGCGGCGAGAATGAATCGGAATACGTGGCGTCCCGCACAAGACGTTTGTCACCGTAAAGCGAAAAGATGGTGTTTTCTGTCTGAGTTGGGTTGGGCGTTTTTTCGCCGTCGCCCTGATCAAGGCTAGAGGTTAACGTATATCGGCTGTATCGAACAGTTGTGCAAACTGGCTTCCAAAAAAAAAAGTCCTGAACTTTTCCGCCTCCGTGAAATCAAATGCGCGGGGGATTAAAATTTATGAAACAGCTTTTTCATATATCTCTTGTCAAGACTGTTTTTAAAAAAATGTGCAGCAGCTTCTCAAGGATCGGCCAGTTGGGCAAAATTCTGACTTTTTCAGGAATTGCAGTTCCTGATTTATGCGGAAATTCAGAAGCTCTTACCGAGCTCTCGTTGTCGGCCGTATGACGCGGGGGAACGATCCCATTTCGACGCCATGAGAGTGGGCTTTGGCCGAAATCTTCGGTATTTGACCAGTTCTGGCATGTTCAAGTGCTCTTGCACTATAAGGGGAACTCATTCACAAAATGTTGATTAACTTGAATTTGAACTTACTTAAACATGATTTAAACTGCACATGCGCAGTAATCTAGTTGCATATATCATGACGACACATTCTCAGCTAGACCTAAATAATAATGGAAACAGACTTATTACTTGTAACTTATTTACATCAATGATCAAGTCCGAACTGCTTTTTAATCGCCATTTTGCGAAATTAGAAACCACAATCTTCAAAATGATGTATGACATGACTGATTTCTGAGCGTGTGGAAAGCTTTATGCCCATTTAATTTAAAAAAGGAAATTTTAGGGCAAAAAATTGCTGGGGTTTTTTCACTTAGAGGAAAGGGGGTGTCATCTTTGTGAGTGTTTTTGAACATGTTCTGCTATTGATAGGGACATAAGATTTTCATTTTGAGAAAGTAGACATTTCAAAGTACTCGAATCCGTTAACAGCCCAATTTTGATCTGAGACTCAAAAATGACGTCATTTGACCATAGCCTTCCCCTGCATCATGCCTTTATTTGATGTTGTTCCTGCCTGTTTTTATATATATAAATGTATTATGTTAGAGGGTGTCTCCACCAAAACCGAACACTGACACTGGCAGGCCCGTGTGTGATTCAATAATTTTCATGTAATATCCTGTACTTTTTCTTGAATTTCACACGTTTAGGGTTAAAATGGCCAGTCTTCGGATACGTGGATACACCCCTTATTTGTTAATTTTTGTGGTTGTTTATGTGCTGTTCTAATTTTGTTTTCATACTGTTGTAAAACGTTTATTTTTCACATTTTTACAGTGTGGCTACAAATGATATTCTGGATGCTTAAAACAGAGCACAAGAAACTCTGGTTCTTTACATTAAGTTACCTCACGTCTATCAGTATATTGCTATATACTTGGTCACAAAGAGTTGAAAGCTTGAAAATTATTAGCAACTTTTGCCATTTTTTGTGGTAACTTTTGGACAAAAATGTCAACAAACGCAGACACTAGATTGATTTATTCTCTTTACTTATATGCTTTTAGTACAGCCCTTTTCGCTCCCACCTGGGACCACCATGTGCTCGCTGACAAAATAGCAAATTGTCAAGCGGGGGCAGAAGATCCAGTGAACACCTTTTTTTTGCTCAGAGATGTTATACAGAACGGAACTTGGCAATTGATTTTTTAGATTATTCATGGATGTTTTATGCTCTTGAAAATTTTTTGTTTGGCATGGCTGGTTTGAGCCTGGTATCGTTGAAATGATGAGGTATTCAAGCAAAAGACTCCTTCCTGGCCGGTTCATGGTTCATTCAAATTCAAAGTTTAGACATCTGTAAAAATGAATGACTTTTGGGTATCCTTTCTCCTCCAAGCCCGTGTTTTGATGTCTTTGCTAAATAGATTTTTAATATGTGTATATCATTTAGTATAGAGTAGTCCTCAGTTTACAGAATGAAAACAGCCGAGTAATTTTTTGGTGGTAGAAAGACTGAAAAGTGAAATGTCAGATAGCATGTTTGATTCTTCTTTTTATTTTTTGAAGATGCTTTAATGTATTGGGGTGTTTATGTTCCTTTGCAGTACATCGCACAGTTAGCAGATGCCCTCATCTACTGCCATGCAAAGAAAGTGATACATCGTGACATTAAGCCAGAGAACATTTTGCTAGGACTGAAAGGGGACGTCAAGATTGCTGACTTTGGCTGGTCTGTGCATGCGCCATCCTCACGGTAAGTATTTGTCTACCAAATAATCTGTTTATGCTTTTAGATTCGACGTAGCAGTGGCAGGGCTGCCCATCATTATGAATTTAGCGGAATTGCTCTGATTTTTTCTTTCAATTCATTGTATGAAAATGAGATTGCCAGACCCCTAATTCCAGTTTTTAAAAAATGATTTGCTATTATCCAACCCAGCACTATCCACCCTCCCACCATGTTAGGAAGAAAAACAACTTGGCCCCGACAGTCTACACCAGTGGGTCACGTGTCTAACTTTTAACATTCTCTATGCATAGAGCCCGTTGTAGTGGCTCTGTGCCACTTTGCCGTTAAAACAACATGAGAGGAACGATTCTTTAGGTGGGACACCCTTCAGCTTTCCAGTAAAATCTATAGTGAGAAGTTGAATGTAAGCTGCAGGTTTGCCAGCCTTCCTGATTTTTTAAAGCCATCGTTCCTGACTTCCTGAGATGTGGATTTTCCCATGTGCCTTGCCGGGCAAAAATAAAATCAACCTAGATGTTTATGAAAAATGAAACATGAAATCAACAACAGTTGAATCTGCCAAGATGGCCAGCTGTACAATCCGTTCTCCCCCCATTTTTTCTAGATAGTGGAGCTGTGTGAAGTGATAACCTGTCCAATGTGGTCACAGCTGCTATGTTTTAAGAACCAGCAGCCTAAAAACATGTCCAAGGTGGCCACTCTCTCATATCCCCCAATGAGTTACTATATTAATTATATTCTTACACATATTTACTCAATTAAAAAATTTTTGTATTTTTTATTGTTCCAGGCGTCAAACAATGTGTGGCACTTTGGATTACCTGCCTCCTGAAATGGTGGAGGGAAAGTATCACAACGAGTGTGTTGATCTCTGGAGTCTTGGAGTTCTTTGCTATGAGTTTCTTGTGGGAAACCCACCATTTGAAGCTGAAGGGCACAATGAAACTTACCGTCGTATAGTCAAAGTTGATCTTGTATTTCCTGACCATGTATCAGATGGAGCTAGGGACCTCATATCAAAGGTAACTTTAAATTTGTTTTGTTTCTCTAGCCATTTTTTGCGCAGGAGATTCTTGCTTTTTGTTTTTTAATACTTATACTATTAGTAACCAAATCCAGTGAAGACCTAGGTGGCAAGTAGGGGAATGCAGACCTGCCACTCATCCCGATTTATTCGGGATATCCCGATTTTTCCCCCCAAATTTCAATCCTCCCGATTTCGATCGCGTGTATCCCGATTTTTTGTCCCACTCTGCTGTTGTGCCGGGTTTTTCTAATAACTTACTCTGCCTTCTCCTTTATCGTGGGAAGCACCCGTCGAACTTTTTGTCAATAGGAACTCGGAGCACTATTTCCCGAAATATCGATGCCGCATTTAGTAGTTGACTCGCCCCAAGTTGTATGTGATCTTTTCCCGCACTCAGAATTCTCCAATGATAGCCTGGTAACTGTTCCAATTTGGGACATTTAATAATCGATAATATTCGTTGTTCCGCTGTTACTTTCAAAACAAGCCTTGTCCGAGGTCTGGTAACTGCGCATTCTCATCAAACACTCGGACGAGCGACAGTCTTTCTAACAACTAACATGTAACTGCGCTGACAAGACTAACTTACGGCCGTTGTCATTGGTTAAGTCTAAACGCATTATGAGGGATAAGAGATTTGTTGGTATATTATTATTTGGTCGTCGGCCGCCGTTGTTATCCTAGAAGTGGAACGACTGTCGCTAATCCGAGTGTTTTGTGTGAATGTGTAGTTAGTCGGACCCGTTAGTAAAATTGTTTCAATCGCGCATTCGCGTCATGTGACATGACATCGCCGTGTGAGTTCTGCGTGTCGGGGACCGTCCGTTGACGGGGTCAACTTAAGTTCATGTATTCCGGGACTTATTGGTAGGGGGGGTATAGACACTTGGTCTAGGAGTGCTTGATGCAACGCTTCAGGATTTACAAAAAATAATGATAACTTGCACGCACTCACACACACACGCTCACACACACACACACACACGCAAACAAAGACACGCAGAGGGCATATAGGCCAAGGAATTTATGGACACCACTGGAAAAATTTTAAGTCAGCTTTGGCAGTCACCTTGGTGATTTGCTGTTGATCCAGATTTTTTTCACCAAATCCAGATTTTTTTTCTCCCTGAGATCCTGATTTTGAGGTTTCATAGAGTGGCAGGTCTGGGAATGGCTTCCAGACATGGAGCTTAACTGTTAAGCAGCAACTTTGGACCAAATGGGACATAGTTGAGAAGAGTAAAGGCGATGCATTTTCAAAAGCAAGAAAAACCCGGACTATCTTGTGACGGGAAGCGCCATTAATTCTACCAAAGCCTCCAAATCTAGATCTTGCGTAGTAGAGAAAAATAACATACCAAATACATAGAATTTTCAATTGCATAAGCTTTAACTTGAATTAAGTTTCAAAGAGCAAGTTTTGGAAAAACAGCTGGTCAATGTATTTTTAACTTCAAAGTTTTCATTTCATGATTTTCAAGCGCTAAAATGCATATTATAACACATGATGCACACTTGGACAAACAGCAGCTTGTGTTTTTTTTTATGCTGTTGGAATTAAACTGCTGAGTTTAAACTGCATAAATTCCTGAGCGGTTGAAGAAGCTATGGTAGAAAAACAGATGTGGAAAGACAGACAGATAACCATACTTCTCCACGTTATCATATTTTTCTGAATGCATTGAGATCAAATTCATTGCTTGGCATTTTTCTAAAGTACTATGGTTGATTGAATTTTACCATCCACAAAATATAAGACTAGCATTAGTTTCAGTGGGGAGAGGTCGGGTTAAAATCAGTCAAAATTGCCCAGATCAAGGTACACCCAGCTGCTGGCAGCTCGTTTGAACCACCTACTCTTAACTTTTTCTGCAGATCCTCAGTAAATATCAGTTCAGGAGTCGGCATGTGCTATACATAGATAAAAGTACTGTGGGCTAACTGTTGCCCATTCTCATTGTGTAAATCGAAATAATTTTTTTTCTTTTTGCGTCTTGAAGATAGTTCAAGAAAAACCAGTTCCACTGTCAGAGCGTAATTGTTAATATGTATAACTTTGGTTGTTTTTTTACTCAATTACGCATCGGACACATGGCCCTAACAGACAAATACCTCCTTCAGGGAGATGAAAAGCCATTCTGTGTCGGATGCGACTCAGATTTTACCGTTAGACACATTTTAACTGAATGTCTAGACTTCGGAGAGATCCGAAGGAAATATTTTAAATGCAAAAAATTGCAAGACATTTTTTCCATCGTTGGTCCCGACAGAATTTTGGATTTTATGAAGGCCATTGGCCTTAATGGAAAGCTGTAGTGTAGAACAAAATATGAATTATTAAATTTTTTCTATGAAAATTGTTTTAGATTGAAATTATACATTTACTCCAAATTTTAAATATTTTAACGTTTTAAGATCAAATGACCCATACCCAGCCGTGCAGTGAACTGCAAATAAAAAAACTAACTTGTGTTTCACGCGCTCATATGACCGTATGCAATTGTGAGCATCGTAAAACTCCATACTAAACTATGGTTGTTCAAAAAAGCAGTAAAATCATGTGTATGTCACTTCATAAGAAACACTTTTTTTTTCTATTTGTCTAAAGATACATATATATTCAAGTGCTGACTGTTGTCATTTATTCTGTCTACTTTTCTTTAGACTAATGTACTTTTGTGCATTATAATATTTTGAACTGACATTAGAAAGAAAAAACATAAGGACGAGCAGTTCTTGAAAGAGTGGACAGTACCGGTAATGTTGTTTAGTAGTTTTTGGGTTTGGCAACTTTTTCCATTTATAGTATCGAGTTTAAGGGGCTCGATACTTATGGGACAACATTTTTAAATAAAGACAAACTGATGCTTTTGTCACAGGCAGTAAGTATGAGACAAAAGATTCATGTTCAACTGTTGACACTTGATTACCTAAGCCATTGCCATGAAAATGGCGGCCATCTTGAAATTTGGATAGACAGTTGTCTATCCACCATTTCTACAGTTTTTAACTTTAAAATTCTGTAACTTGTACATTGTCACAAATAAATAGGTGCTTGCACCTGGCTATTTTGAATTTTAATACTATACTTAGAAAGTAACCAAAATTGTTCTCAAAGTTGAGGATATTGCATTTGATCTTTTAAAAAATATATTTGGCATGAATGAAAAAAAAAATGTTTTAAAAAAAGTTCTAAAGCAAAATGTAAAAAACTAAGCCGCCCAACTACAAGTACAAACTATTTTTCTAACTACATGCCAAATTTCATGTCACTGTGTTGAAAAATAAAAAAGTGGTGGAGGAAAAAAACGGCATATATGCAAGCAAAAAGTGGTGAAAACATGTGTTTTCAGAAAAACAAGGTCAAACATTGAAAATGTTAGCACTCAATGTAGAACCCAGTATAAAAAGTGCTGAAAGTGAGTGAAGATCAGTTCCCGAGGCCCAAGACCCAACCCGCGAGCCCCCTTAAAAGTTAACGGTCTGTCTGCAGCTTACCCCCTTTTTTAGAAAACAGATTTCATAATTACTAAGTGCTCATGTTCTAGCAGTGACTAAAAATAATCGGTTGTCCTGGTTGTCTTGAAGTTGAAAGTGAGCTTAATTAATTGTGTGTACTTCGTGTTCACAGCTGTTGCGGCACGACCCGAAGGCCAGACTGCCTCTAGAACAAGTTCTCAAACACCCATGGATTTTGAAGTACAACCCAGACTTGGCATCTTCGTCCACATCTTCTGCACCTTCCTCCTAACCTTTGCACTTCAAATAAGTGCAACATTTGGAAAGTTTCTTTTTAACATGGCTTGAACTGTAGAAGCATTCCCACGGTTGAAATGATGCTTGGAAAATAGTGGAAATTATTATAAGGTTTGATTTCCCAGGCCTTGATCCAGTTCCATCTTGAGACATAAGAAATGCCTTTTACAATAAAACCTCAGTATAACGTACACCCTTCGGACCTCAAGATTTAGAATGTTTTAACCAAGGTACGTATTGGCAAAAAAAATATTTTTTTTTAAAATGAAAGAGCAGTGACAGGAGGTTACAGAGAACTTTTTATTCTATATTTCATTACCTTTTCTTAATACTAAGTCGGGGAGAAATGTCACCAGTGGGTGGTTGATGATCTGATCATATTCATTTAACCTACCATTTAGTTTAGAGTTTGGGGATTTTTTTGTTGGTATGTTTTTCTTTATTTCAAATCCAACTGACATAAGTGTACAACATGCATTCATAAGGAATTTAAGATCATGATAGGAATGAGGACCATAATGGTGATAATGTTACCTTATGACTATGGCACGTGTATGCCTACTAGAAAGATAATGCATATCAGGTTAGATAAAACCTTTAACCTTTTGTCATTTTTCTTTCTTCTCAAAATATACAATGTAAAAGTGTGGGTGGTTGACGGGTGCTCTGGTGTGGTTTGCTTCTTCTTTCCTTTCAAACGTAGATCTATCATCCTTATCTCCCCCTCCTTCTTTTTTATGTTTGTTACTCTTGTAACACATCTAATCTTCTGCACTCATATGGCCTTATGCAGTTGCGAGCGCCGTAAAACATCTACTGACTAAAACAAACAATGTAAAAGGGCTATTGATCAAGAAAATTCCTTCTGAAATGAACACAACTGCTGAAAGTACATTTTAAGAAGGTACGTTTTAGACTTAACTTTTAAAGTGTTAAACTACATGTATAGATTGGGATTCTGGATTTCTGAGTTAGAGCCGGGAATACATTATAAGCTGGGTATGTTATGCCGAGGTTTTACAGTAATTGTTAAAAGTCGCTTTCAATTAATTTCATGTATAGAAACTGAATGGGCTTCAGTTGACCATCCAACATCTTGCTATGGATTTCTGAAGAATTGGGGGTGTGAATCTCATATTTTCCATTGTCTCTTTTCTATGTATCAGTAGAAGCATTATTTTTGTTAATTTTGCTTAGATTTACTGATACCATTTATTTAGATTTGTTAATGTAACCCGCTCCGGCTAACTATTCTGATAAAGGAAGAAAAAAAGATTTCGAAGGTAATAACTAGTTTTTATGGATCCGTGGGTAAAGTTTGTCTGTTGAGGGTTCTGTTTTGTTCCGGGGTACATATCTGCTCAGTAAAGAGATGCTTCTGTAGATTTGTTTCACATGAAATTCCAGTGAACAGGAAAGAATTTTAACCATCTATTTTCTATACATTGCAAATTCACTAAGCACAATTTTAAAATTCCAGCAGTACTTTTTGACATTAAGGAATTTTCTACAGAATCATCATTCCTCTTGGTTGACTTTCCCCATTCATTTCCTTTTAATTAATTTTTGTGTTACTCTCACGGTTACCTTTGATCATCATTGCACATCGCACAACACACGTTCCACATATATATGCTAAGACACACGCCCTCCCCCACAAAATTTAGGTTTATTTCCCTCTTCCTGTGTGGAGAGGTTGTTGAAAGAGTGGCTATGTTTTGTGGGGCAGGAAGATGAGACACGGGGAAGCTGCAGACAGCCCCAAATTTAATAATGTGATCGCCCCTTTTACTTTTTTTTTTTAATTTGTAGATTTAAAGAGAACAATATGCAGCTATGATGATTAATTCCCTGGTTTATTTGTTGTTTTTGTTCTGAGACTGATAGATAGCATGGAAAACCAGTCAAGGAAATGGCCACAACCTCTCTTGAACCTGTTAGATTCATACTGGTACACAATTGTACTTTGTTTAGATTTTGTATGTAGTACACGATCTTTCACTTCGCACTTGCTGACAATGAATGATGGGCAAGAGAGTACTGAACATTCACAAGCAAGATAAATTAATTGATCTAATCTTTAAAGTATATGTCTTGTATGTAGTCCATACTCCTTTTTTGACTTTTGTACATGTATTCATGATGCACTAATTCGGAACCCATACATTGTAGTAGTTTTTAAAAAACCCAGCAAACCAATATCTTTGCTCACAGCACCTTTTGTGCAATAGTGTGGCCAAGTGGGTCAAGATAATAAGTCTCGCTCACTCGTTCTGTTATGTTGCTGAATACTGATGTAGATTTGGCTGACAGGTGGGAATGAATGCCCGGGTATGAGCTTAAATGCTATGCATCATGTCTTATGATGGGGACCTGTGCTTTGTTCTCCATATATTTATATAAAACTATTCTCTGTGGTGTCAGTCATCTGTAAATTTGTATGTTGTATTATAAAAGTTGCCGCTTTGTGGTGATCCAAACTGGATAAATTGTGCACCTTTTCTTGAGAGATCTGATTTTCTTACTAAGCAGGAAATCTTGAATAAATTAGGCCACTTTCTCTGCAGATTTTTGTGACAAATGCACACCTATACTGACATATGACTTGACTTTGAGGGATTTCATCCAAGTATTTCGAGTGGTTCACATTTTCTTTGTGTCAGAGGCTGAAGATGTGAAACTTATTTTAAGTTTTAGTTCCTGTCTGATGCACAAGGTCTGGGACCCACTGCTGTTCTTGTAAAGGAATAAAATATGTACATGCAACATTTTATGTGTCTTGGTGTTTTCAGTCACCTTTCCACTGCATTATTTGCATGTGTATCTAGAACTTTTATGTCTACATCAACACAATGTCCGGGGTGCCTTGATAGTCGAAGCAGACTTGGTACTGTTGAATCTAGAGAGGTGAGCAGAGAAAGTCTGATTCCCTGTAATCTGTAAGGACTTCTCTGTTGAGATCCACCCCTTGGCGCTCATATGACCTTATGCAGTTGCGAGCGCCGTAAAACCTCTACTAAAACTAAAAACAACACAAATTTAAATCATGTTCATGTGTATGAGGTGAACTTTTTCGACCCTGCCTGTCAGTCAGGGCCAACCTAGGCTGAAAGGGATAGGCCTACAAAGTTCCTGCACAAAATTGGAGATACTCGATCAAAATTCTCCCCACACTAGAATCAGCACACGTCCTCACGCGCGATAGTGAAGCGCCAAACCACTTTACCACCGACGCCATTTATTGTATAGCAAAGTGAGAGTAATTTATCATAATTGATTTATCAAACTGTATCAGAGCTAGGGTAGCCCGAACAGTAGGCCTTATACATGTACTTATAAATATGTGAGGCAGTGTGGTGAAATCAGGCTCTCGTCAATTTTTGGGAATGTAGAGTTATTGATATTATCTTAAAGCTTGTTCACTTGTCTTTATTTGAATGAAAAAAATATCCTTTTATCTTGAATACAAGTCGAGATATTTGCGAAAAAAGGAGGTGCGGGTCACCTGTTTTCAGAGGTAAAATTAGTGAGAAAATGGCGGCCAAAGATTAGTTATTTCCGTAGCTTAACAGTCCGTGGTAACCGGAAATTTTCATTTTTTGTGCCTTTAATCGTTTTTCAGAAAAATTAACTCAGAAATGAGTTCTTTAATGGGCATGGAAGGCGTAGAGCCAAAAAAACCCCAAAAATTGATAAAAATTCACAAACCTGCAGAAAAATGCAAGTTTCTTCACTTTGATTATTTTGACGAGAGCCTGATTCCATCACGCTGCTTCACATAATAATATACAGTCCGTGCCGGCTTTAAGCACGCCGGCATAAAGCACGTTTCGGACTCTAGCACGCAAAACGGCTCTACTCTTTCCGAATTTTTGCTATATAAACTACACGCCTTTAAGCACGGTAACTTCGGCTTCAGGCACGCTTCATTTACAAGACAGTCAATACTTTCATGATGAACCATCGAAGTTCGAAGACAGTCTACACCGCAGCAGTGAGTGTGTTAAGAGAAACACAAAGAACGCAAGTGATGGAGACGCACACTCGCACGGGCGGAGAGGAAGGTAGAGAGATGCACACAGCCGCGAGCGTAGACATAAGATTTAGCCTAGGGCAAAGCTACACACAGACTAAAAAAGTACAAAGAGAGTCAGGAAGACAAGAAAAGGAGGCTGGCTGCGATTTCACCTTTGTTGACCCTCGCTATCCATTAATCCTGAGTATGTTTCACACATGAGATTTCACCTTTAACTTTAACCCTCGCTATCCATTAATCCTGAACTGAGTATGTATCACGCATGAGGAGGGATGAAGGCTGTAGTATGAATGCGTCATAGTGAGCAGTGGTACGCACCAGCAGTGTGTAGGCCTAGTGTGCTGTATCGTGACTGGCCGTCTAAATTAGGTTTTCATTTCCCATTTGACCTCAAAACAAAAACAAACAAGCAAACAAAAACTACCATTGTGGGTACAAATAACAGTGCACACTTTTGCGGGACCGCTAAGCCTACTTACAAAGGGAAATAACACGGGACTTTTTCTACATGAAAATCTCTGGATTATGACGACTTGGCACTCAAGCACGCTTCGACATTAAGCACGCTTAAGCTTTCTCCCGATGACCGTGCTTAAAGTAAAGCCGGCATGGACTATATAATATCATTGTGGCGAAAAATGTCTCGTGTACTGCTGAAATATTTCAATCGTTGACCCACCTCTACCACAAAAATAAGGAGAACAATGACTCCATGTATGTTATTTCTATGTTCTTTATGGGTCGTATACAGGTAGTGCTTGATGGAAAGCCTGCTGGAAGTTTGACTCTGTATTTCTTTTTGGGGAAATTTGTACATGTACAGTATCTGTTTCAATTTCAAGTAAGTCCGTCTACCTGGTCAGATGCAGTACCATCAATTCTTGAGGGCCTATTACACCTTCAGCTAAACCTGTCAGTTGTCCTTCCTCTTTGTGGAAAGAAAATATGTATGCAAATCTTGGTAAAAAAAACAAAAAACTTTTTTGTGATCTTCGTAATTCAGCAAGAGAAAAACTTACTTGTGACTCATTTTCAATTTTGATATACTAGTTCCGAATTTAACATCTTTATGATAGAACGTAGGTCTAGATGTAAATTTTAACGAAATTGTTATCGTCCGGGGGCTAAAGCATCCGGATGGCGGACGGTCTAATACACCTGCAGCCTGCCGATGATAAAAATTCTCAACGACTAAACGATTGCTTAAGTAGCCTATATACAGTGGAACTCGGATTCAACGAGATGAGATAGATTCCCCGTTTTTGTTTGTTTCTTCTTTAAAATCAATAAGAATAACCCGGATTCAACGAGCACTTAAATCAGCGAGCTCGGATTCAACGAGGTCGCTTCCAGGGTGGACAATCCCCGCAGACGTGGCTTCGCCCATTTTTCTCCCAGAACGAACTTTATCTATTCCCAGAAACCATCCATTGCACCTGCATCGTGAACCATTATTCACTTAGCCGATTGCATACGACCAATCAGCGGCCTTTTTTCATACCATGTATACCAACACATGCGTTGTTGGCACACGCACGTGTCTACTCTGGTGTGTGTCGGGGTCGGATGGGCGCCCTGCACCCGTGTGGCTGTGTGTGCGTGTCGGGGAGGGGGAGGGGGGGGGGGGGCACTAGCGGCCCGGGCGTTGAACGTCGCAGATACAAACTCGTCACAATCTTTTTTTCCCCCTCGGCAATTGATCATTATTAAAAATGAATATTACAATGATAATCTAGTCTTGACGTAGATCTACGAAATGAATTGTGCGCTGGTCTATGAAATCAAAAGTTGCCGTATGCTAGGCTCTACTCAGCAACACAACTTTTTGGTGAACAATCGAGATGACACAGGCGTGTGCATTTGAACGAATCGGTCTTCTTTTTTTTTTTTACACAGCTCATAATATGCTGGCATTTCAGGCACTACTTGTGACTTCTCTTTATACATTACATTAGGACCTACTTGCTCAGTGCCTGTAATTATCTACCCAAAACCTCGTGTTTGCTGTAACGAACACTCGGATTCAACGAGATTTTAGGTCAGGCCCGGCGACCTCGTTGAATCCGAGTTCCACTGTATAATATAATAAAATATAACAAATGGCGCTTCTTTCCGACTACCAACTTCAGATAGACCGTCAGTTTCTGGGTTGATGGACACGTGGGCTATATAGTACTATACTATTTCTCACAAGACAAGCTCGAAGAGTACGCTGCTAAAAATGTGTAACAAAATAACTCTGAAGCTACTTTCTGGGTCGATTCCTTGGACCTCCTGTCCAGTTCAACGTTGAGTTTCAACTCTTCGATTGTTTGTGGGTTGTTTCTGTAGACTCTTTCAAAACCTCCCAAAGGAAAATAATGCACTTCGAATGGGTCATTTTTGACGCACTGTCTATCATATGGTCCCTTTTTTAAGAACAAGCGGGCTTACCCAGATTTCAAGGGTTTCCAGAAATCTGGACCTACACCAAAAGTGAGCATTGCCCCACCCATAGGAGAAGTTTGATTTCATTGGTGATGTTTGTTTGGTTGTAGAAAAAACTCCCCTTGTCTTTTAAAGAAACCGAACAAGGGTCCGACAACTTTACCTTCGAGTTTCTCAAAACAGCATTTTTCGGGATAGCCCGTTTGGGCTTAAAAGCGACCATATGATGGCATTGTCACTCTATTGTCTGATTTATTATTTTTTTTCTGTAACCCATTGTGACCGGGGGCACCAGCCAGTGAGGTGGTCACGTTTTTCCGAGTGACCGGTGTCACATATCGATAACTGATAGGTAAGAAGAGTGCGATACACATATTATGTAGTATGTAGTTTACTTCCAAATAACACCGAAAATGACTCAGTGCGTTCAAAGTACAAGCTATATATTAATATATTATAATAATATGCATGATAGATGTTAAAATTTCTCCGGGGGGGGGGGGGGGGGTCCAGTTTTGTTCTAATTTAGTAGAGGTTTTACGGCGCTCGCAACTGCAAAAGGTCATATGAGCGCCAAGGGGTGGATGTCAACAGAGAAGTCCTTACCTGGAATCTGACTTACTCTGCTCACCTCTCTAGCTTCAACAGTACAAAGTCTGCTTCGACTATCAAGGCTCCCCGGAAATAACGGGTCACAAGAATACAAAAGAAGTAGAGGAAAATGACGATATTGAGGACTAGGAAAGAAAAAGCAGCAGTTCCCTGTTGTAGTTCAGGCACAGTTATGAGCATGACATTGCTGGATCAGAGCCCATTTACAATACTACTGTGCGTAAGAACAAGTTAATGCCCCTTGGGAATGGCCTAAAGACACTTCAGACAGTGGCACCGCCCCGGGGAGAGGGGGGG
>NW_004797573.1:710101-716501 GCF_000002075.1 Aplysia californica | reverse complement strand
TGGTTCTCTTCTCAGAACATGTCCAATCCATCTCCATCTTCTCCTTTTTATTATGGTGGTCATGTCCTCTTATCTACTTTTACGTAACAGATCTGCGTTGGAAATCTTGTCGGCCCAGAAGATTCTGAGGATTTGGCGTAAGCTGTTTGTATGAAAGGAAGATATAGCTTGGCACGGTCGTGATCAGTCATCCTCCAGCATTCAGCTCCATATAGGAGTGTGGATAGTACACAGCTGTTATACAGCTTGAACTTGGCTTGTATACTAAATTGTCCTGATTTCCAGATGTTGATCATGCTTCTGTGTACAGATCTTGCCTTGCCGAGTCTGTTCATATTCATAATGTCTTCCTTTGTGCCGCCGTCAGTTTTGATTACGCTGCCTAGGTAGGTAAAAGTGTCAGTTACAGGGAGGTCTGTGTTGTTCACCCTAATCAGCGTTGGGGAGCCTACATTCAGTGCCATCACTTCTGTCTTCTTCTGGCTTATTCTTAACCCAATCCGGCGTCTGTATTTGTGGAGCCGGTTTGTTTTTTCCTGCATGTGCTGGTTGGTATGGGAGAGTAGTGCAAGGTGGTCGACAAAGTCAAGATTCTCTTGATGTATCCTCTGTTGTTTTCCTAATGACCCAGTCAATGGCCAGGTTGAACAGAATTGCTGACATGTTGCATCCTTGTCTAACTCCTGTTTTTACCTCAAAAGCAGTGGTACTGTTTCCAACAACGCATTTGAAGTTTTGGTAGAAGCTCTTGATGACCTCTACTATCTTGCAAAGAATTCCATAAGATCGTAGAATAATGTACCAAAGACTTTCTCTACGCACACTGTCGAACGCTTTTTCAAAATCAACGAAGTTGACCTAAAGTTGTCTCTGCCATTCCGTGCACTGTTCTATTATTATGTTGCGGAGGGCAAATATCTGATCTGTGCATTTTCTTTCTTTGCGGAATCCTGCCTGTTCTTTTCTTAAGCAGTTTTCCACGGCATCCGACATCCGGTTCATAATAATCTTGGCCAGGATCTTGCTGGGAACTGACAGCAACGTGATACCTCTCCAGTTGTGGCAGTCTCTAAGAGCCCCTTTCTTTGGTACTTTAACAATGACTCCAGTGCTCCAGTCCTCGGGGATCTGTTCTCCCTCCCATATGGTTTTGAATAGTGGCTGAAGAATGGTGGCAGTCAGTTCTGGGTCTGCTTTAAACAATTCTGCATTCAGGTTGTCCTTTCCTGGAGATTTTCTTGATTTCAGGCTCTTAACAGCTTTTACAATCTTGTGTTTCTGTGGTGGGTCAGAGCTGATATCCAGATCCAAGGTAGCTTCCTGTATGTCTGGGGTGTCCTCGGGTGGAGGTTGGTTTAGGACTTTCCTGAAGTGTTCTGTGCAGCGTGCTTCCTGTTCCTTCTCGATTGTCAGCAGCTTGTCAGCATTGTCTTTGATTGGTCCACTCATTCCTCCGTGGAACTTGCCACATATTATTCTTGTGATCTTGTATACGTTGCCTTGTTCACCCTTAGCAGCTGCCTCCTCTGCCTCAGTTGCCAACTTTTCCATGGTTTCTCTTTTGTCCTTCCTGACCAGTCTTTCACTTTTAACTTTCTGGCAAGCTTCCCTGTAATCTTCTGCGTACTTCTCTTGTAGCTGTATCGACTTAGCTGCAAGCTGTCTTTTCTTGATTTCTCTCCATTCTTCAATAGTATTCCAAGTTCCTTGCTGTATCCATTCTTTGCTTGCATTCTTCTTCTTGACACTAAGACATGTCTTATTGCTCTCTGTATGGGCCTCTACAATATGCTTCCATTGGATATTGACTTCATCTGTATTGGGGGTGGTTTCTTCCAGGTCTTGGGAGAGCTTGAAATCGGTTCTTTAGTTCTTAGTCGGAAGGCAGATCTCACATTGCCATCACTGAGCTTGTGAACATTAAATCGTGTCCTTGTCGCCTCCCTGGTGAATGTTTTCTTCAGCTTGATTTTTATCCTTGCCGTCACTAGATGGTGGTCGCTGCCAACATCTGCTCCTCTTCTGACTTTCACATCCTGTAGGGAACGTCTCCACATTCCTCCTATTACTATTATAAGATGGTCAATCTGGTTCTTGTCCCGGCCATTTGGAGAGTTCCAGGTCAGTTTGTGGATTGTACGGTGTGGGAAGAGGGTTCCGCCCCGCCTATCACCAAGTTGTGCAATGCGCAGAAGTCCACTAGTCTTTCACCATTCTCATTTCTTGTACCTGTACCATGTTGTCCCATCGTTCTCTCATAGTTGGTGTTGTCCTCTCCTACTTTAGCATTCAGATCGCCCATTGCAACTGTAGCTGTTCATAAAAATAGTCCTTGTTTTTATGTATGTATTTAGTATAGGTTTTTACGGCGTTCGCAACTGCTAAGGTCATATGAGCGCGCCAAACACAAGTTGTTTACTTTCGCGAAAGTTCACAGCACGATTGGTTAATTAATTGACTTTAAAATGCTAAAATGTTAAAATATTAAAATTCAGTGTAAATATATTTGTGATTTAAAACAACTCTTATAAGTAGCAATAAAAATTTTAAATAGTACGTTTTCATTTTTCATTTTACAACTTGCCATAAAGGCCAATGGCCTTTATAAAATTCAAAATTCTGTTGGGAACAACGACGGAAAAAATATCTTGCAATTTCTTGCATTTATAATATTTCCTCCGGATCTCTCCAAAGTCTAGACATTCGGTTAAGATGTGTCTAATGGTAAAATCTGTGTCGCATCCGACACAGAACGGCTACTCATCTCCCTGTAGGAGGTATTTGTGGGTCAGGGCCGTGTGTCCGATGCGCAATCGAGTAAAAATGACTTCGTCTCTTTTGGAGAGGTCCGAAGGATTTTGCTGTTCTAATTTGGGTTTTATTTCATATAGTTTATTATTTTTCTGGTTTTCCCAGTGGCTCTCCCACAGACTGAGGGTGTACTTTTTAACTTTATTTCTAAAGTCAGTCTGTGGAAGAGTGTTTGTCGTTGATCCCAGCAGAAGGGATGAAGCTTTCTTCGCCAGGTCGTCTACCTGCTCGTTTCCTCGGATGCCCACATGGCTGGGTATCCATGCGAACATGATGTTTTTTCCTTGTTTTCATCTTCACTGTCGTTAGTAGGGGTGTAACATTGGATGGTGCTTGTATTGGTGAGCTTTCCCTTCAGTCTCAGTGTCATCATTCTGTTGTTGATCGGTTTCCATTCCATGAGACATTTCTCAAGTCCCCTTTTTAGGATGATAGCTACACCTTCTCTATGTTGGTTGTCTTCTCTGCCGGCATAGATCAGTGTTTCTCCAGTTGCTGTTCTCAGCCTGCTGGATCCTGTCCAGTGACTTTCACGTATGCCCAGAACGTGCAATCTCCTCCTCTCTGTCGTTACTTGTGCCAACCTACCAATTTCATACATTGTCCTTACATTCCACAGTCCTATGATAACTTTTGTCTTTGCGGTGTTCAGGCCCCCCATCTTCCTGCAAACAGCTTCCTCGCGGCTTTCACTGCCAGCTTTCATACGAGTCCCAAGGGACTCTGAAGGTCCATCACACATAGAAATCTGGTTTCTCTTTGTTGCTGTTTCCGTAACATATGCTTTTTACCAGTCTGGGTTGTTAGCCCCGAGCTGAACCTCCGAAACCTGGAGGGCCGGTGGATCACGCTTCGTCTGAACTCTACCCGTCGACCTGTCTGGCATGGGTGGCCCTACCAGGAGCATTAGCTCCAGCCAGCGTTGCTCTTGGGGTCACTGAGGCACTCAAGCTCTCTAACCACAACAAGGTAGTGATCCACTAGAGAGGTCTGTTTGTATTATCACCACAAATTACAATTTGATTGATACTTTGGCTTGGTATTTTACCTAATTTGATTTTACACCTTCATTTCTCTTTCTTGTATAAAACACTCTAGTAGCTTAATCTGGAGAGAAATTACGGCTATTTTGATTGACCAAAATTAAATTCCGCCCAGTCCAAGCGTGGAAAAAAATCCCGGAGAGAAAGGGTTAACTCATTCGCTACGCCGAGCCGTGGGGGGCGGCGCGGCTAGAGTGCCGTCAGTACGCAAAGCCGCCCTCAGCGGCTCGAGAACTGACGTTCAATTTTAGCTTGGTTTCTATTCCAATCCACATATCCATGTTAAAATAAAGGTCATAATATAAAGTTGACTTCCGGGTCAAGTGTTTCCACCGAAAATCGGAAGTTTTGATTCAGTTTTGAAACAGGATTTCGAAGTTTATGCGACATTGTTTTATCGCGAAGCCCAAATTATAGCCAGACACCAGTCTTTGTACTTTTACACAACAAAATGTATCATTATTTTGCTCACTAAAGAAGTGTAGGACTCTTCTTATAATATTGATACTACTGGACTCAAATTGCCAGTGCACTGTAATTGAGAAATCAATATTTTTGAGTGCTAGATCTAGATCTAGATCTAGGCCTAGATCTAAATAGTCAAAATATTTTTTTTCTCCCCAAAATCACTACTTTTTGGTGAATTTACTAAATAAGTACCACCCAAGACATGTATAGGTTTATTCCAAATGCAATTTTGAATAATTCCATATAAGATACGAGTGTTTTTTTCTGTTTGGGATCCTTTTTTCAAAATTATTTTAAAATTTATTTTTTTTCAATATCGGAGGTTACGATCCAAATGTACAAATATTATGGAATGTATGTAAATAACTGCTCATTTTTCAATATTCTCCTGTTCTATATACAGTTATGGTTATTTTGATGTATAATTTGACTAGGTGCAAACATATTTTTTGAGTTTCATCTGAGATTATAAATGTTTTGTTTTCAAATTTTATCCGCAACCAATCACAATTGTGTTGCATAATCGCCTCTTACAGGAACCAAAGTTGGAAAACACTCAAATAAACATTACAGACGTATTCTACAAACCATACTGAAAATGTTGGTATATAATATGTTGATATTTATTTGAATTTATGGCCCCCAAGACCTGTGAACTGCGCACTAGTCATCATCTCATTTCGCCCTCCCGAAAGAAATTCGTCTACAAGCCGAAAATAATACGTAGCGAATGAGTTAAAGCACAAATCCCTTACACATGCATATAGGCCAACAATAACGGTTAAGTTCTGCAGGTTTAAAAAAAACTCAGATTTGGGTGAATTAAAAAAAAAAGCCAACCTTTACAGGCATAATACATGTATGTAGTGCAGTCTTTAGTAGACTAGATCTAGTAAGACTAAGAGTGGGGAGAAATAATTTATCGAGTATCTCGGTCTTTCTGTTGGGATGTTTGTGTGCTTCTCACCCCGAGAGGGTCGGGGACACACACACACACACACACACACACACACACACACACACACACACCGCACACGGCATAATATAGCGTATGCATTTGCAAACGGACACCCCCCCCCCTTTACACACACACACACACACACACACAAACACACACACACACGGACATACATATCGCTGCACAACAGACGCCGATGTAGGCCCATGTATGTATGGTGTTCAGCAGCGCAGAACTTTTACTGCAAGCGCAAGGTTTAAATTTCGTCATGATTTATTCCTCAGTACAGCCACTTCCAGTCAACTGCATAGGATTTTCCAGCTGTCTATTTTAAAATCTGAACAGACATATTGTTATGCTAGGCCAAAGCCTAAAATTACAGTTCGTGGTAATGGATGGCACAGCAGGGCACGCAGTAAGGCTTCGGGAGATGTAGTTTTGCGTGGAGTTTGTTAGGAAGTCTTTGATTTAGGTAAGACTACTAATTTAACTTAAAACCCTTTGTGAATAATGAATCGTTACAAAATCTTCCGAGGAGCATTTATTAAGTGAACTTCTACTCTTGCACCGCATTCTAATTCAAAACACCGGAGACACTTAAATTAGCTTCTTTTTTTGGTGCATATCGTTCACGTGAAAAGACATACTCTAACTCTTAGTGTTAAAACTTTCTACATTTCGTAATTTTAACCGCTAATGTTGCTTTCGTTTTCATCCAGTCATGCATTCATAATTCATACAGAATTACTGATGGTGTGGTGAGAAGGCCAACAAGAATGGAAGAAACAAGGAAGTAGGACAGGGTAGAGAAGACACGCAAAAAAATAATATACATGTAATATGGTGCCAGACCATTGTCTACCTAGCTGAAGACTAAGGATTGCATGCCTGCTTACTCCTTGGTTTGCATTAGGGTTAAGGATGGGGTAGGGGCAATTAGCACCTCGTTTGTGAATGTTGCAACATCCTTATAGAATATATTCTATTCGTCAAAAACGTCTTTGCAACACAGTAATAACAAATGCAGCCAGTTTATATTTTGCGCGAACGGTGCCTCTCTTTAGCCTGTCGGAACGTCCTTATATTAATTTCATCAAAGAAATCTTTACCCCCCCCCCTC
>NW_004797573.1:708561-710001 GCF_000002075.1 Aplysia californica | reverse complement strand
ACTCAAATAATCCTTCAAATTATTCTAGGCCTAGCCTAGCAAACGCGGCCAACTGACATTCCGCGCCTGGCAGTTACTACATGTACACATCATGTATTCGGCCTCGGCCGCAAACGCTTTCCCGTCCTTTGTAGGCCTAGCGCTTGGCAAAGACTGGCGCAAATTACGCGTTTTCCCTTGAAACATAATCTATTGCTGCAACACATACAGTTCATGTTTCTTTTTGTCAAGCAAGCACGATGGAAATGTGATCTCATTGGATATATTATTGGTCCATTGAACCAATCACAGACAAGATGCATTATATTATAAAGTTATAAGACTCGTATGAGAGATGTGTAATAATGTCACAATGTTAATCCAAATAATTAGTCACTATTGTGGGTCATTCCTGTAGGGGTCACGGAATGTGTCATGGCCGAGGTAATTGGCGGGGGGGCACTTTCTGCGAATGAGGTAAGTCGAGAAAGAATGCAAGGGTTCATTGATTTAAGCTCCGGGCCCAGAACATTTGCTGTTGACAGGTAAGTGAACTGGTTTGTTACAACATACAACAACTAAAAAAGGCTAGCTTAACTGTTTCCTTTAATTTATAAGCTTATTCTCTTCATTGAAAACTTTCTTCCACCAGCGATGATCAATGTAGGTATTTGAATTCCTGTCCTTTATTTTTCCATACCTTGTTACTATAATATTACATGTCTTCTGGTAGCTTCAATCTTATATAATTCAAACTGTAGTGAAATGAGCAGGTGTTCTTACTTTCATATTTTAAGTTGCAATATTATATTACTATTAGTCATATTTCTTCTATAATATTTGGTGCATTGGTCTTTTCTTGCCCCTTCTTGGACTGTGTGGTACGCTCCTGGGTTCTGGGTTAGGCTTAAAGTTAGATTCAAGGTTGTTGGTTACTGTAGTACTATAGTAGTCTGTCGAATGGAACGATTTATATGATCAGACTGGTCAAGTAGAATACATACATGAAGTATGAACAGAAACAATCGTTAAGGAGAATACATACATGTAGTATGAACAGAAACAATCGTTAAGGAGAATACATACATGTAGTATGAACAGAAACAATGTGATACACCGTCAAGTAGAAAAGTATGAACAGAAACAATGAGTTAGACCATGCATTTGACTGACACACCTAGTGCTTATTAATATTATTAATTGGCATTCTTGTACGTGTACCACCAACTCCCCCTCCCCCCTTTTTGTGTTTGTTTCGCTAGTGCCGCTGTGAGAGGCCGTGGTCTCTGTCTTGGCAGCTGGTGTGTAATCAGTGTTAACGGTTTACAATTGTACACCCCCCCCCCCTCCACCACTTACACACAGTTTTCCTTCCAAGAACACATTCGCACATCATACGCAACGAGGCAAAACGAGGAATTAAATACCGGCACATGTAGGCTCGTTAATTATAGACTCTGA
>NW_004797573.1:706038-707962 GCF_000002075.1 Aplysia californica | reverse complement strand
CCTACTTCTTCTTCTTCTTCTTCTTCTTCTTCTTCTTCTTCTTCTTCTTCTTCTTCTTCTTCTTCTTCTTCTTCTTCTCCTTCTTCTGGCGGGTAGGGAACAATGTCAACGAACTGTTCCAATTAGCAGAAGAAATACGAGCAAAGACTCAGTTCTATGCTTCAACAATTTAATATTCCATATTATATTGGTCACGATTTAACACTGATATAGGGCTTGTTCCTGTAGACCTACAAGAGAGCAGCTCTCTCACTCACAGTCAAAGGCACGTACAGTTCAGCCAACCGGGAGCTCTGTGGCACTGGCTGGTGTTCTTGTTGTTATGAGCGATGTAGTTCGATTCGATTTTATCTGTTTTGTCGGTTTGTTTGTTTTCGTAGAGGTTTTACGGCGCTCGCAACTGCATAAAGTCATATGAGCGCCAAGGGGTGGATGTCAACAGAGAAGTCCTTACAGGGAATCAGACTTACTCTGCTCACCTCTCGAGCTTCAACAGCACAAAGTCTGCTTCGACTATCAAGGCTCCCCGGAAATAGCGGGTCACAAGAATGAGACAAACACATACAAAAGAAGTAGAGGAAATGACGATAGTACCGATAAGGAAAGAAAAAGCAGCAGTTCCCTGTTGTAGTTCAAGCACAGTTATGAGTTTGGCATTGTTGGATCAGCCCATTTACAATTCTACTGTGCATTAGAACGAGAAATGTACCTCTCTGTAGATATATGTACATGAAAATAAGGGTAAGACATGACGTTCCACTACTTTCGCGATGTAGTACGCTAAACCGAGCGATCCAGTGATTCTCATGAGAGCAATTTTGTTCATTCCATCCCAGACCACCCAAAACCTTGGCCGTTTCAAGGCCTTTAACAGATGGTTGTGTCCAAAATCTAACTAACAATCTGTGTGCAAAAAAGGTTTCGTGCTCGACCCGAAACCTTTAGCTCCTAAACAAAAACAAAATTTTTACAAATGAGCACACGTTATGTTAAGTCCAGGTTTTGTATTTGCACTATTTGTATTTGCTTTATTCTCCAATCTGTTGGAAAATATCGTAAGCAGATGCTATTCATTGCAGAGACAATAATATTATTTTTTCATTTGATATTCTATACATGTTCATTCTACCAATGTTGATGCACCTCAATAATAATATGAACGAACGCACTTTTACGTCTATCTGATGTCGCACAATTTTGCCAAGCCTGATTTTTTTTAAAGATCAACTTTGAGTGACCATATCTCGGGCGTCTCTTAAAGGTAGATCTATCCTCATCAATTTGGAAAAAATGGTGAAAAGTGGCTTTTTGAGAACTTGGTATTTTTGGAAAGTACAACCATTATACTTCACATTGAAACAACCGCTGAGAAGCCCAGGACAGGGATATGTACACAACGGGGGGCCATTAACGGCTTTTAGTGAGTGAAAATACAAGAAAATGAACATTTTTCCTGTTTTTCTGCAAATCCGATTTTTCTTGCTGTTACTAACCTTCCATGCATGATATTTCTGTCAAGTTTTGTTCAATTGATCTGAAATTTATCATGGTTGCTCATAACTCGTAAGTAGAGAGTTTGAAATAAAAATGAAACCTCCAGAATATCTCAAAGTTGTTCTTTTGTCTTCTTGAAAATTTCAGTGCAAGCATTTATCTTTATATCAGAATATATTTAAAAAAAAGAAAAGAAAACGTTAAAAACTATTCTATAACATGCAATGTTCATAGAACAGGCCCTTAAACTTCCTACTATTTAAAAAAAATCAAAAAAATCTGTATTTGGCAAATTTCAAGTCAATCAAGATGTGTTTTTTATTGAGTTATGATGTTTTAAAACTGTTATCTTTTTTTAGCAACACTGCGGCCTACTTCTTCTTCTTCTTCTTCAGCTTCCTCCTCCTCCTCCTCCTCCTCCTCCTCCTCC
>NW_004797573.1:701775-705260 GCF_000002075.1 Aplysia californica | reverse complement strand
ACACACACACACACACACACACACACACACACATCTACTTGCTTACCACACACACACGCTTACACATCGTTACGAAATGAGCACATATATAATAAAATAATATTCACAATCCAATTCACAGAGTAGGGGTGTCGTGTTGGATGACTGAGAAGTTCTGATTTTTTTCCCGTGCTGTTGCACACTGTGAATACGGCGCTGTTGTCGCGGATTCGTTAATAGCAGTTCTAAATAAGGCGTTCTTGTTCTTAGTCCATGATAACCACTATCCGGCGCAACACATTGGTGGAAGAAAAATTTTCAAGTACTCCTTTCATGCCTAGAGCGGTTACTTTTGCAAGAATGAAACAATTCCGCAGATGTGACAGCAAAATCTGTCTGTCTTGAGCAGGGCTGGTCACTCGAGGCTGTCCTGTTTTTTTCGGTCTATCCCGGACATTGCAAGTGTGCTTGAATCTTTGGGTACGCAGAGAAACAATACACGCACTGCACTTTAGCCGTCTGGCTGCTTCTCAGGCAGATTTTCTGCATTGCACTGAACGGAAGCAAAACTTGTGATTAACTTTGCTAGGTTGAGACGTCTTGTAAGGAAAAACAAAACAAAATTGATTTAAAAATTACACGGACTTCTATTTGGAATCAGCCGCTTATCATTTTCTTAGTGAATTGAATTCTTTCCCTGGGTAATATTGCTTCTCGTTTTCACATTTTATTAAAGCATGAATCACTGTGCTGTGATGAAAAGTACTTGTGGAAATAACTAAACTCGTGCTTTGGAGTGTGAATTAACTACATGTACTTACCTCTGTCTCCAGAAATCCTGACGATCAGAGCATAATATTCGGCTTTCTTACACTTACAACTTTTTTAAAACGTTGCGTTTTTAATGGCTTTCGGTATATATCATTATCTCATTCAGTTACATATGTAATACAGTATCATTTATATGTTTCTAAACGAGGTTAATTCTAAACACATTGTAATTCTAGAGGTTTTCTCATTATATAATATCTCATTCACTTATAGCCTATGTAATACAGTATGAAAGTATTAGTATTTCTAAACTAAATTAATTCTAAGCACAGGGTAATTCTCGATAGGTTTTTCTCTTAATATAATATCTCATTCATTTTTTAAAATAGTATCAAAGATATATTTCTTTCCAACCTTTGAACCAAAGAATTGTTCTGAGCCAAAAAAAAAGAGGAATATAACAAGCCTATCCATTTGTAAAATCAAAGATTGCTATTTAAAAACATAGTGCATGTACTAAAGCAGGCCTATGTTTACGGGAAAAAAACCTTTTCTCTTACACATAGCAGTGTTTGAACAGAAACAACACGCTGAAAAAAATTCTCGCGCAGACAAGTATCTATATTATTTTTATTTTTCCTTCACTCGCCGCCCCGCACAAAATAAACTACTTCTTGTACGTAAGTGTACTGTAATGAAAACGACAGATACCTAACGTATGCACACGCTAAGTTGGACAGAAAACAAACAAACAAACAAACAAACAAACAAACACACCCAACAGTGCGACTTCTTGTCAACTTCCATAGTAAATCATGCCACGCCTTCTTAAATAACATACAACAATACGCCTTGAACGGAATTTTGTGCTTGAATTTTATTTTCAGGTGAATACTGTGAACTTGAAATTTCATCCGAGAATGAAGATTTAAAAACGTGTCGATTGCCCTTTGCATTCAGAAGATGTTTGAAGAATCCCGGACACAAAGACTTTGTTCCCATAAAAGAACTTCGCCAAGAACACCTTCCTCGAGGCTGTAGCAGTGTGGCGACCTTAAAGTGGCTCAAATCTTGGGCGCATTCCGTGGTGAGACTAAGTGTGAGGTACGTGTCAAAAGACAGACCAAAAAACTTTGCTTTACCGAGCTCAAAAGGCACAAAGAGACTAGCTCATGGGACAGGTGTCGCTTTTCCACAGCAATCGGATGCTGCACACCCCAGCACCACTCAGGAACCCCGCACCCTGCTGAAGATTGTGACAGCTGCTCACGTCGTGTTTGACATGGACGAGGTCAAACATACAACAGTTGAGTTCTTTTTCGACGACGATTCGGACAGATCCGGAGTTGTTCGAGGGAAGGGGGTGGATTTATATTATTCTTTACCCGAAGAGGATATTTGTGTGTTTTTTTGTGAGCTGGACAAGCCCGGTGAATTACCTGCAGTTTTGGAGAAACTTGATCAGACGTATTATGCACCTGATATTTTTGAAGATGTCTCTTTCTGTATCTCTCATCCCCATGGCTGTGCTAAGAGGGTTTCTTTTGGAGGACTCAATGAGCTAAAGGCCACACATTTTGAGCCAAAACCTCCGTATGGCTCTGGAATTGTGGTCGATGTTTGTGGTACAGCATTATTTCATTTCGACGAGAAAAAGTTCTTTTACTACTTCATTCTTGATGTTGAAATGAAACGCCTGGTGAATTTGCTCCCGAAGCTATGTGGGTTCACCTCCAAGGTATTAATTGACCTGGAGACAAAAGGGCTTGTGACGAGTCCTTCGGAGGAGGAACTCAAGGAAATGAGAGATAAACTTTCGGAAAATATTGGAATTTTGACTGGAGAACAGTCAAATCTTAATTCTGATTTTGATCAGATATCAGATGATGAAGATAGCTCTTGTTATAAAGATGGGGGAAAAGGGGAACCCGATAATGACAGCCATAAGGAGGAGGAAAAGGAAGAGGAAGAAGAGGGAGAAGATGACTGTGAATGCCCAGAATGGGCTGCTCTGTCAGAAGAAGAAAAACTGAAGAGAGTGAAGGAATTGTTTCCTTGTGAGCTTGACGACTACGACGATGAATTTTTAAACGCTTTCAGTGACAGGTTTCATAAGCTCATGTCGGAGTTAGGGCAAATCCTGACAGAAATTAACCGAAGTGAGAGTCGGGCGTCTGAAACCGGCGAACAACACGCTTTTGCGCACAGTATTCCCACGTGCCAAGGCAGTTCAGGTGCCCCCATCATGTCTTTGTCGTGCGTCGATGGGAAACATAAGATGGCGTTGGCGCCTCACTCTCGTCACCCTCGACTTCAACCATTGGCCAAGAGCGCTTTTGGGTTCACCTGGACTTGGTAATTGTGTCGGGTTGTCACAAAAGGGGGGAAGGAAAGAGTTCATGAAATAATAACAACAACAACAATTTATAATAATAATAATTTTAAAAAACAAAACAAAACAAAATAATAATAATAATAATAATAATAATAATAATAATAATAATAATAATAATAATAATAAGAGCATTTGTATCCAGCCTTTCCCCACAGCATGGGTCCTAGGCGTACATAGGAGATTAAAAACGCATTCATACTAACACCATACAAATTCATCATATGCGCACTTTTTGACAGCAACATTCTTTCAGACAATAAAAAATGCTCTTACAAAAAGGCAAAGGTACTGTCCATTAATTAAAATATTTCTTAAATAGATGTGTTTTGAGTCCCCTTTT
>NW_004797573.1:685096-700911 GCF_000002075.1 Aplysia californica | reverse complement strand
CGTGGTCAGTCCACACTTTGGCCTAGAGCCGCGAGGTTGCGCAAATTTGTTGTCAACAGTCAAGCGCGCGATGCCTAACCACGTGACACAGTGCGGCTTCAGCCCCCGAACCTACTAGAACCATCTTTAAATTGTCTTGCCTCGGCCTTGGGCCACGCAAAGGTCAAGACCCCAGTGATATTCTGTCTTTGAGAACTTAAGAGTCGGGGCTTAAGGGACTAACCAATGAAATTTCATTCTTTCCGACCGAAGGAGCGCCTGACTGGACGGAACTATAGTCGTAGTCAGCAGTAGTAGACATCCAGACCAATCAGATCACTTTTGAGTATTAAGCTATACCGGAGACAAAGAGAAATAGAGACACATCACTCCTCGATTCAAGCGAGATTGGGGTCAAGCGTCCGGTGAAAGTTTCACGCCGCACAACTATAATCTGTTTCTCCGAACCGATGAATCACCGTATTGTTTTCATAGTAAACTTTAGTAAGGGGTTACGTCTGAATGGGTTTTAAAAACCATTTCTCTTTCTTTACCGCCACGTCATACCCACTTCCACTCACAAAAGATGGAGTCAGAACATTCTAGTCAAGATTTTGAAGAAAAATTCAAAACGTACCTTACTGTGTACCTTACTTCAAAGTGATGTAGATCTAGTGCTGTTAATTGTACCAACTCCAAAATTAACTGCTCTGATTTGACCTTCTTTTTTCCTTCCCATTTTGCGGAGAAATTCGATAGACTCTTTAAGTTAACTGTTTCAACAGTTCTTCCATTTATGCAAAGGCACTCATGTCCCATGCTGTATCACCGTCTTCTGAACTCGTGGAATTTCTACAAGATAAATCGGTGTGGCTCGATGGCACTGAAGTCACCAACAAGGCAAGGTCTGTCACTGTACAGTACTGGCCCACTGTGCATAGCTAGGTGATCGATCACAGTATTAATTAAGATAGTCTTGAGAGGAAAAAATGAAGAAGGACGTTAAAGATAAATCTATCATTTCTGTGATGTGATCACACTTGAATGTAACATCAGAAGCAAGGGAAAAAATACATACTTTGAATAGCATAGTTTTAAATCGTATTTTCTTTCATTTCTGTACATAGGCCTACTTGTTTTGTCTCTTTTTGAAGACAATGTAACTACATGTATTCCATGCACATTTAAATTCGTTTCTACCTACTTAAACGTTTCCAGCACTTCAGTGCTGCCATGCCTACATGACATTGTGCTATTGTTCTTTAAAGCATGCTAATTCTTTGACCTGGATACTCTGTTGGACGGGAGCTCTCATGGTCTAGAGGTTACGGTGTTTGCCTCTCATTCAATAGATCCTGGGTTCGAAACCTGACAGCGACGGGACGGAACATTTTCTTCTCTACAGTTCTCTCCGTTCACATCCTTTCCTTCTCTCTAACCGTGTTCTATTGTTTGCTTTCGTCTCCTCTTCATGCCCCCTCTCCCCTTTGCCCCGTCTTCTGGGCTCTTGACTCTCTCTGCTGCCTTTCTAATGCTACCCCTTGGCTCCTCCTTACTGCTGTCTTTCAGCCATACCCCTGATCTTAAGGTAGGTCAAATCTAACACGTAGCCTTCTCGGATAGGGGAGGAAAATCTTAGAGTTAGAGACCCAGTGTCAAACTGCGCACAGCGCACGTTAAAGAGGTCAGGTGCTTCGTCGTCATGCACCAAAGACCTGACTTCCATTCCGGTGTGGGGTGAATTTTAATCGAACATCTAGGCCTTTCTGCTCGGATGGTGAACCCTTCAACCCGTGTTGGCCCTGAAGCACGCCTCCTATTTAATTATGATCTAAATTGCATTGATGGGGGCGTGAAACATTTACAATCTCTCTCTCTCTCTCTCTCTCTCTCTCTCTCTCTCTCTCTCTCCCCCTCTCTCCTGTATTTGAGGAGGTGGCATGTAGAAAATAACTGATTTCAACTAAAACAACGGAGAACTCATGGTCAGTAGAAGCAAAGAACTACATGTACATGTAATCTAGGGGCGACCATTCCCTTCCTGGTGCGCCCCAGGAAGCGGATAAGGAACGGCTCCAGTATAGTAATGGCAGTTAGCTGTGAATTTTTAATAAAATAAGCCCTGGACCAACTGGTGATGCTCTTAAGGATGGGGTGGGGTGGTAGGTGGCATTACCACGTCTTGGAGTTCCTTATGAGTCAACTGACGGGAGCACCATATGGAAAGGGAACGCAGTAATATAAAGTTCTAGCCAACGGTGGGATCCGGTAGCAATTCCTCCATGAGCTCTCAGGGTAGGTCACAAGACGTGGAGCTGGAGGTCTGAAATCGGAGGTATTGAGTCACAAGACGTACTCCAGAGAACCACAATACCACATAGAAACTTTTTAAAAGGGTGACCTCATTTAGGCCACATGTGGCCTAAATAAGCTAAACCCCCCTCCCTTATCTTATTTAGGCCACATATAGCCCAAATAAGCTACCCCCCCCCCTCCCTTACCTTATTTGGGCCACATCATATGGTAGATTTCTTGAACTAACCATGGATTCGGAATGTTGAGATTCTACTGATTTGTTTTCAAAATAGAGGAATATACTAAATGAAAAGTGGACCAAGGGTAAGAGTTGTGAGTCTCTCTCTCTCTCCCCCCCCCCCCTCTCTCTCTCTCTCTCTCTCTCTCTCTCTCTCTGTGTGTGTGTGTGTGTGTTTGTTTTGTGTGTGGTTGTGGTGAGAGAGAGATCTAGAGAGAGAGAGAGAGAGAGAGAGAAAGAGAGAGAGAGAGAGAGAGAAAGAGAGAGAGAGAGAGAGAAAAAGAGAGAGAGAGAGAGAGAGAGAGAGAGAGAGAGAGAGAGTAAATGTAATGTAATAGTGTGTTTGTATTTGTATGTGTGTGTGTGTGTGTGTGTGTGTGTGTGTGTGTGTGTGTGTGTGTGTGTGTGTGTGTGTGTGTGTGTGTGATGTGTAAATGACTGAATGTTATTGTGTGCATGAGTGTCTATCTCAGTTGTACGGTCCAAATGTACATGATTTTGTTGAGAATTTTACATAGAACTCATCTACAAAACACCTTTATACAAAGTCACAGAAATATTCTTTTTGTGCTTATTGAGGTACAGTACAGGGTGATTTTTACCTGCAAGGATAATTGGACAAAATGGGCGATATCTTTATTGCTAATGGTCATATTTAGACAAATCCTATATCATTCTCTTTTTTTTTTCTTAACTGCTCATGGTTATTAAAGAGTAAGCCAACTAGATCAAGGTAGTAATTTGGGGTTCTTAATATTATGGGCATTCTTAAAAATTTTTAACTTGTTTTTAGCGCTTTTGTCTACGTAAAAAGGATTCTGTTTAAAAAAACAAAACAACAACAATGACCTCATCTTTCTTTTTCAAAGTATTGTGCATACATTTGTGTGAAACTATAGATCTATATTCTATGCTTTCAAGTACATGAAAAAAGCTAATTAAGTCAAGCAAAATGCTCTTCAGAGACATAGATCTAATAGTAGGCCCACTGGAACATTTTATAAACCGTGAAAAGATGACCAGTAAATAACAAAATTATCTTATGATCTTCACTTGCACTTGCAATTTTTTGGACAAATTATAGTCTACCTCATTATCTTTTTCCCCCACATTTTTCTTCCCTATTCATGACAACTTTCATGTATTGTTTTCAGTTATTATCACGGACGTGGATAGGTGGACCGCGGGGTCTATCTAGCCAAAAGTATAGGTGGACCCCGGGGTCTACCTAACAAAGTGCTAGGTTTTAAGATGTGAACCCCGGAGTCAGCGTAGTGAAATAAGTAGATCTAGGTTTAACTAAGGATCAGTGGACCTCGGGGTCAACATAGTGAAATAAGTAGATCTCAGTTTATTTTATAGTAATAGTAGGACTGGCGGAGCCCGTGGTCAACGTGGTGAAATTATAAGTAGATCTAGGTTTAATTTTAAGGATTGGTGGACCCCGGGGTCAACGTAGTGACATCAGTAGATCTAGGTTTAATTAAGGATTGGTGGACCCTGAGGTCAACGTAGGGAAATAAGTACATGTAGATCTAGGTTTAATTTTAAGGATTGGTGGACCCTGTAGTCAACGTAGTGAAATAGGTAGGTTTAAGGTGGACCCCAGGGTCTACCTAACGAAGTACATGTACTAGTTATGTTTTAGAATAGGTGGACCCTGCGGTCACCGTAGTAAAATAAGTAGGTTTAATCAAAGTGTCCCGGGGGTCCACCAATCTTTAATTAAACCTTCTTTTTCCTCTACGGCTATGGTGACTCCGGGGTCCACCAATACCTTTTAAAATTAAACCTGCCTATTTATCACTACGTTGGCCCAATCCACCAATCCACCAATCCTTACTTAAACTTAAACCAAACCTTATTTCACTACGGTGACTCCGGGGTTCACAACAGGGGCGGCTCGTGGGGCTAAAAAGTGGGTGTGCACAATAATAATTAAGTTATAGCATGCTGAAGATAGTCAAGGGCATAGTAAATGGGACGGTGTATAATTTTAGGATCTTTGGGTTGGTGAGGGAGGGCTTCGTGGTTTTATTTTCATTCTTTTTACTTGTCGCTTTGATTTCTAGAACTAAATTTGTTTGTTAGCTAAACATCAATTTTGTTCATCCTGTATTGGAACTGAACACTCAAGTACATGTAATAACTTTCCCCACTCCCCTACAAAACCTTTCAAAGGCACAACTCATAGGACGGTCACGTTCACCTCCCTCTGGTTCACGGCTACAGAGTCACTTAAAATAGTGGCAAGACAAACGATGAACCAATCACAATTCACTTGAGCACTCCGCTGGATTGCTCTGGGGCTCACATAATACTGGCGAAGAAGAGCGTAGGGTCTGTCGTGTTTATTTTTAGACTGCCTACTGTGGGCTGTGTTTCGGCACTATTCGGCAGGAGCACATTTGAGATGTGCGGCTTATTAATATTAATGTACCGCCAAACTCCCTACGAATGTCGCCACCGCTTGGGTTATTCCCCAAGAGCGATTTATAGGGCAGGTTACAGTGTTGAATATATTTTATGCTTTTCTGTTTAGCTAAAGCGCATGGACTTTGGCATGGCATAGTAGATGTTTTACGGCGCTATAGACACAGAAATGACAGTTATGGCGCCAGTGAGGACCTTTGTTTTAATGTAATATTTGGTTAGTGTTTGTTTCTTGCTTCTTTATTTTATTATTGTGGGTGTTTTACGTAATAGAATATTCAAAATTTTTGGGTGGCACTGCACGACCGTGCTCTATGGACGAACCGCGCCTGGTTCACATCCTAAAACCTAGTATTTCGCTATGCAGACCCCGGAGTCCACCTGGCCTCTACAGGACTATACTATTATCAATTTGCTATTTTCATTGATTAGCATTTTTTTTTAGAATATTGAATCAGAGACTTGCTGTCTAAATGTCCACTGCTAATGCTATTCTTATCAAAGAAAAAGGCACAATCTGATGTTATGACATGTTAAAAAAAGAGTTTTAAAAATATCGAGAAAATAACATAAAATGATTATACAGATCTATGTATTTTATTATGTACACAAAAGGACTGAGCAGAGGCGTACAATGTAAATTGTGTGCTCTACAAGTAGAGAAAATCTTAAGTTTGCGCAAAACAGATTTTAGAAAAAAGTTGGATCTAATTATTCTAATAAAAGTAAAAGTGATTGTTACGGTGAGATTTGTTGTTATTAACTCTGTAAATACAGTTAGCTGCTGAATCTAAAATTAACTAGAACTGTACAATTCATTTTATTTCAATTCCAAAGCCCAACGGCATTCAGTGGAGTCCACGTATAACCAGTCCGGAAAAAACGAGAAGTCTGTTATAAAGACACTACTCTAAAACCCCGTTTTTTCTCCTCTTTACCTTTGTAAATAAAATACTGCTATAGCGCTATCAGGCAAACACGAGAGTCGGTTTTTAGCGGAATATTGCTGCTGCTGTGCACAGCATAGGCCAATACATAACGTAAAACCTCGCCAGTCGAGAAATTTGTTGGTGATCTTGCGAAACAAAGAATAGGAGAGCCCAAGTGCGTCAATAATGAAGGCCAGAGCAACTGAGCAGGGAGGGTGTGGCATGCGCAAACAAACAGAACGCATCATGTGATATGCCAGCGTAAGCCTAGTTTAGATGATCAAGGGCTACCATGCCTCTCACTTCTCCGATGCGGGGATGGAGAGGTCACAGCAATGTGATGGGATGGACGGAGCGAATGTGTGACGTGCGCGAGCAGACGGAATGCACCACAGGGTATAAGATAAGATAAGATAAGATACATCTTTATTGTCCAGATCCTGGCACATTGGTTTGGTGTTCCACCACGAGTACACACACACACACACACACACACACACACACACACACACACACACACACAACACACACACGTATACACGTGCACGCACATGCACACACAAGTAGGCTTATAATCACATACATACTATAAATGAGCAGCAATATAAACAATAATAATCGTAAGCTAGATACACACTCAATGTTATTTTGATGCATGCTCTAAGGTCGTAAGTACACTAAACAAGATGGTTAAGATGGAAGCATTTTGATAGATGGTGGTAAAAATGACCTTCTGTATCTTTCATTGTTACAGATCAGAAGCATGGGTCTTTTACTTCTGACTGATGTTTTTATTTGAGGGAACAAGGGATGTTTGTTGTCTAAAAAGATGGAATTAATTTTCTTAGTGCAAGCTGTTATGTAGGCTACAATTCATCCAAGTAGGGGAAAGAAGATGTTGAAATTTTACATGCTTTCCGTATTAGTCGATTTAATTTTTCTTTATCTTGTTGTCTTGTGTTCCCGACCCATGCTGTTATACAAAAATTGATCATACTTTCTATGGTTGAATGGTAGAACATGGACATCAATGTTTTATCAACTTTAAAATACTTTAGCTTTCTAAGAAAAAATAGTCTTTTGTTCACTTTTTTATGCAGGAGAGAAGTGTGGACACGCCGTTGAGTTTGTTGTCTATTGTAACACCCAAATACTTATAGTCTGACACTTGCTCGATGTTTTCACATTTCATTTTGAGTGGCTGCAGGGGCAGTTTCTTTATTCTAAAATCAACGACAAGTTCTTTTGTTTTTTTTCACATTTAAAAGCAGCTTATGATTTTCACACCATTCAGAAAAATTAAGTACAAAATTCCGGTAAGTGTTTTCGTTATGTCAGCCAGAATTAGCCCAATTATAGTTGAATCATCTGCAAATTTTATCAACTTGATGTTACTGTTGTTTATTTGGCAATCGTTCGTGTATAGTGTGAATAAAACTGGTGACAAAACACATCCTTGAGGGGCCCCTGTATTTGTTGTGATGTATGTCGATGAAGAATGTTTTAATTTTACATACTGGGTTCGGTTGGTAAGAAAATTGCCTATCCATGATATTAAATTGACGTTAACACCTATGTTTTCTAATTTCTTTAAAAGGATAGCTGGCTGGATAGCATTAAAGGCTGACGAAAAATCAACAAACAGGATCCTACAGTATGTTTTAGGCTTGTCTAAATGTCTATATATGTTGTCAAGAAATAGTAAAATGTCGTCTTCCACACTTCTCCCGTGACGATATGCAAATTGTAGAGGGTCCTGGGTGGGTTCTATGTACGTTCGTAGTCTTTTTAGCACAATTTTTTCTAGACATTTTATAACTACCGATGTTAAGGCTATTGGCCTCAGGTCATTCATTTCAGTTATTTTTTCTTTCTTTGGAAGGGGGACGATTTCAGAACATTTCCAAATAGTGGGAATAGCATGTGTCAACAACGACTGGTTGATAATATAGGTGTAAAAATAAAACTTAAGTTGTGCTGAACACATTTTCAGAATTTTGGGTTGCACACCGTCTGGACCACACGCCTTTCTCACATTCACACGTCCAAACACACATCTAACCTCACGTTCTTCAACAACAACATGATTATTTTCTTTTCTGTCGGTGTTCACACATGGCAAGTCACACGGACTGCCTTTGTCAAAACGGGAGAAAAAGGCATTTAGTTTATTTGCATACTCTTCGTTGTCAACACATATGTTTGTTGGTTTATTTTTATAGCCCACTATGGTCATAAGCCCAGTCCATGTCTCTCGAGAGTTATTTGAACGAAACAGATCTTCCAGTTTCTTTTTATATTTTTGTTTTTCAACCCAGATTACTTTCTTAATAGCTTTGTCTATGACTTTAAGTTCTGTTTTGTCATTATGGTTTTTAAAAGCCTTTTTCTTTTTATGGATTAGTTCTTTGACTCCAGAATTTACCCACGGTTTAGAATTAGGGAAGATGGTAACTTGTTTTTTAAGGGCCACTATATCTACACAAAATTTAACATACTCTGTGACTGTTGTACATAAATCATTGATATCACAACATGCATTAATAAAAACATTCCAGTTGGTACAGTCAAAACATCCTCTAAGTTGATCTTCACTTTCTTCAGTCCAGGTGGTGACAGTTCGAACTTCAGACTTTGTTCGTCTCAATGCTGGGCGGTACAGAGGAAGTAATAAAGACATGTTGTGGTCAGAGTTACCGATGGGTGGGAGGGCAACACACTTATAGTTGTAGGCTTGGGTCACATTGCCGTAACACAGATCTAATACTAATGTCCTTTGGCGTCTCGTTGGAATGTCGACGTACTGGGTCAAGTTGGGTAGGACGGCGTTAAGAGTACAGCTGTTGAAGTCACCGGTAGTAAAGATAGCCGCGTCAGGAGATTTTGTAGTTTAGTTGTGAATGAGGTCGGATAGAGTATCGGTGGCAATTGGGACGCTGGCGTGTGGAGGAATATACACAACATTCATAAATATACTTGGGAACTCACGGGTAGATCGAACGGACGTAGATGTAAAGTGAGAACTTCCACATGGGGAGAACAGGACTGGTGTACTACCTGTATGTTATTGGGGTGGCACCATCGATCGTTAATGTACGCACACACACCTCCACCATGACTTTTATTTGAGAAGCTATTCCTGTCTGTACGAAAAACATTGAACCCTTTTAGGTCTACACTGGCATTGGTGATATCTTCAGTGAACCAGGTCTCTGAGAAGCATAGAATGGAGGCTTCTCTATATACATGCAGATGTCTCACATTAGCCTTTAGTTCGTCAAGTTTGTTGTTCAAAGATCGAGCATTACCAGTAATGATAGTCGGGAGGAACGGTTTGGAAGGCCTCCTGCGAACACGGGCTCGAACACCGCCTTTCCTGCCCCGCTTTCGCTTGCGAATCTCTGGTGGTATGTACTGCTGAAAGGTGTTCACGGGTCTTGCTGAGGGGCGAAGGCTTTTAAGAATGGCCGAACTATAGCACACTCGTAATGGAGAAATATTCCTTTGGATAACAGCTTGAAGACTAGCTTCAAACAGAAGCAAAAATGGCACAGGTATTAAAGATATTAAGCACCACACATTCATCTTGATTTAGTAATAAATTAGAGTCCAAGCACAACAGAATAACTGAGAAAAAACACAAAATAAGCACAGAGCAAAGTGAACACACCCGGTCGCCACAGAGTAGCGCCCTATTATGGTGGGGTGGGGGAAAACACAGCGGGCGAGTTAGCCACGAGCCCTTTCTTTCTGATCGCCAACACCGAGCTGTCAGTCCACATCGCTAAATCTAGCGCTAGAGAAAGAAACCTGATTCGATTTTTGATCAAGTAGGACCCAGAGGTCATGTTGAAACAAAATCGTCATCAGGGGAGATAGCAAAAGGAAATAAACAGAACACCAAACTCATAGATTAGGCCTACTTTAGAGTTTTGATTGAACTTATTACTGGATCCCTTATAGCGAGAATCCTGCTATAACGGACATTTTGCTCCGGTCCCCTCCCTCTCGTTATAACAGGATTCCACTGTAGCAATATTAGTTAGATCAAGATCTAGCAGGTAGGCTCTCTGGCTGCTTCTAGCATAGGCCTGCTACTACTACTACTGATTCTAGACAGGGAATCTAGATCTAGCTATCACCTGCACTATTAAAGTCAAATACATGTATATGGTAAAATAAAAACAAAACTGTGCATTGTTTTGTCAATGTCAGTCAGTTCATCCCAATCGCCATAGCCGCACGTATTTGTTGAATAATGCGATACCGAAGCAACACGTTATCACAGTGTGCACGGGAGAGCGGGATGCCCGGGTCGCTGACCGGTCGATTCGGAGGTTCGCTTTTGTAGATCTATGCATTTTTTTACGGAAAGACCTATTATTACTAGATCTATTAGTGTTGTGAAAACTTCAACTTCAACGTCTACTGCTCAGGCGTCAAGAGATGTTGGAAAATAATACTACGTCCTGAAGTTTCATAATTTATACAGAATAACACAGCCTGTAGTTTTTATTTCATCGAGTTATAAAAATTGCCTTGTTTTCAGAAGCAAATTTTAATAGTTCCAGTTCTACCGAATCGATTTTCATGCGAATTCAACCATTTTGATAATCTCAGGGTCTACGTAAACGGTGACCGGGCACGTAGCCTCAGGGCAGGGGCGGACTGGCCTATGGGCATTGGGCAATGCCCCCTGGGCCGGTGCCGAAGGAACGAAGTGGGCCAGTGCCGAAGGGGAAAAGTTGGCCGGTGCTGAAAGGACAAAGAGGGCAGCTTAGTTTTAAAAAATTATCTTCAGATTACTATGTCTGTTTCTGTGTTCTAACTAGTAACATAATAATAGTATGGAGGCTTAGAAACATGTTGGCTTTGCGTGTTTTACTAGGCCTTAGTGGGCCGGTACGGATGACAAAATGACATATGCCGGGGCCGGTTTTAAGACCCAGTCCGCCCCTGCCTCAGGATCTACGTACACGGTAACCAGGCACGTAGCCCCAGGGTCTACGTACACGGTAACCGGGCACGTACGCTAGCCTCAGTGTCTACGTACACGGTAACCGGCAACCGGGCGTGGAGTCGCAATTATGTCACACACACGGTAACCGGACGCGTAGCCTCAATATCTACGTACACGGTAACTGGCAGCCGGGCGCCTCTCATTATCTACGAACAGGGTAACCGGGTATTTTGTTTCGGGGGGGGGGGGGGGGGGGCTTGAGCTAGGTGCACGGTAACTGCTTCGCTCCCTTCACGACCGTCGTGACCTTTTTCCTTTTTCACTCCGCTTTTTTGTGCGTTGTGAGCGGAATGTAATCCCAAAAATGATCCCAATCTACTCCTTATCATCTTTCCTAAGGGAGAGCAAAATGCACTGACTCAGAAAATCTTACTTGGCAGAGAGCTGTAGTAGTAATAAAAATTCTAAACATTAAATATATTTGCTTCCAGTTTCAGTTGTTTGTTTGTTTGGTTTTTTTGTCCTCTGGTGTTGCATCCAGCCCTCCCCCTATCCCCGAGTGCGTCTCTAAAAAAAATCAATAATTCCCCCCCCCCCCCCCTCCCCCCATTCCTGAGTCCTGTACTTTGAAGCGCTCAGAACGCGCGCAGGTTCATTGACCGGTCACAATGGCGAGCCCAACAAGACGCTTCTATAACTTTCTTTTCTTAATGTTGCCCCCCTGACAGTGACAAATATTGATTAATTTTCATGGCGACACCACGTTTGTAATGCCGAACCTTCATGTTACAATAATTGTTGCGATATCAGACAATTACTGACAAATTTCTAGGTGGTAACGAAAGCGAAAGTAAAGGCTTACTGGACGCTCTGTTATCAAATTTAGTGAGTATCATGCTGGGGCTGGACTACAGAGCGGTTGACCCTAGTCTGGACGCTCTGTTATGAAATTTAGTGGGTATCACGCTGGACTATACTAGCATCTGCGCTTGTCGCAGCCGCCGCGATTTTTTGCACTTTTTGGTCCGCGAATCGTGGCCGCAATTTTTACACTTTTCAACATAAAAAGCTATTTCATAACAATATATTAGACATGTATTTTGATAATTTTAAGGTGTCCATTATGGTTATATCCATGCAAAGAATATAGGTACATTACATACTATAATAGATTGCTGTTTGTCTTTTATGTTCCCTTCTTTGTTGTGTTTAATTTGTTAAAAATTGTTCTGATGTTTTGTTTTTCTTTTTTTTTTGTGTGTGTCCATTGTATAGCATAATATTATTTAGTGTGAAGTTATTCCTACATTTTTTAAAAAATATATGAAAATGTGTTATGTTAGAGCGTGTTTCCACCAAAAACCGAATGCTGACACTAGCAGGCCCCTTGTGTGTGGTTCCATAATTCCCATGCTAATATACTGTACTTTTTCTTGAATTACACCCGTTAAGGGTTAACGGTTTATCTTCGGATAGGTAGACACACACCCTTATTTGTTTGTTTTTTTGGTGTGATTGTTTATATCTAATTTTGATTTCATTTTCATTCTGTTGTGAAACCTTTGTTTTTCACGTTTTTAAACTCTGTCGTGTGGCTACAAATGATATTCTAGATACCTAAAACAGAGCACAAGAAATTATGGTGCTTTGGACTTTAAGTTACGTCTATCTATCAACATATTATTGCAAAATATGTCGTCATGGAGAGTTGAAAGCTTGCAAATTAATGGCAACTTTTCCCCTTTTTGTGGCAACTTTTGGACTAAAAAATGGCAACAAACGCAGATGCTAGACTATAGAGCGGTTGACCCTAGTCTGGACGCTCTGTCGTGAAATTCAGTGGGTATCATGCTGGACTATAGAGCGGTTGACCCTAGTCTGGACGCTCTGTCGTGAAATTCAGTGGGTATCATGCTGGACTATAGAGCGGTTGACCCTAGTCTGGAAGCTCTGTTATGAAAATCAGTGGGTGTCATTCTGGACTATAGAGCGGTTGACCCTAGTGCGCCTTCTTCGAAAAAGCGCGAACTTTGCGAACAGAGTTACCCTACTTGTGTGAAAAACAATAAAAGTGACACTCTTTTTGGCTGAGGGAACTATCTCTTGGACCCCCGGTTACCGTGTACATATATACTGAGACTACGTGCCCGGTTACCGTGTACGTAGACCCTGAGGCTACGTGCCCGGTTACCGTGTATGTAGACACTCCGTTCCTTTTATTTTAAAAAGATGTAGGCCTGTCGGATGTGGCAGTGCGATTAACACTCAGTTGTTTAGACCTATCAAAACACGAGGCTTCGTGGCCGATCACAAAAGTCTACGGAGCTTATCGAGGCCGATTCGCCCTGCCGCGTGCACGTTCACTAAACTGCCTACTAGATAGAATCTACTACCAAAGACTCTCTACATGATCTTTGCTACTACTACTACTACTACTACTACTACTACTACTACTACATTACTACTACGAGACAGTACGAAAGAGTGCCACTGAGGCAGAGATAATGTAACTTTGACTCAGCCACGTTGTGTACACACTTTTTATACCCCAAATTTGACCCGGAAGTCCATTCGGAGGATTTGACCTTTTCACTTCACCAAAGTGTGCCAAAATGGTAGACTAGCTTTTGCCCCTCCATGAAGGAAAAATCTGGCCCTCATTCAAACCATTGGGATTGAGCAAAATTTTGTGTATTGGGTTTGTTCTTACAATATTCATTATGATTATGATTTATAAGTGGTACACTGAGACAAAACTGTACTAAATGAGAAAGGTGCACCATTATAGTGGAACGAACTCAGTTGCCTGAAAAGGGTAGTTTGAGCATGTGTGGCCTAAATAAGCTAAACCCCCCTCCTTTACCTTATTTAGGCCATATGTGGCCTAAATAAGCACTCCCTTTTTAAAATGACACTTGAACACGGTATTATTATTATTAATACACTAGTCGCCGCCTAAGACCCCGCCGCTTACGATCCTGGTTCATTTAAGATCCTGCTATTTTTAACGAAATAATTTTTGCTACTCAAAATACCGTTCTGATTCACTCTGAAGGTCTACATTCGGCTAAGATCCCTCGTTTCTAATCATAATCTACGGACCAAAACCCGGGCTGAAACACCCGATCAACCAAGAGTGAAAAGATGTGATCATTGAATCAAAGAATGAAATTACCGTCGCGTCAAAGATCAGCCACTCTCATGAATGTGATCACATGTGCGTTGTAACTCGACAGACAGGATCACACCGGCGTGAGAACAGACCGACACGTGTGTTTTCCCCCAAACGATAAGCGTATCTAGATCTTGAGATTCACAATAGGATAATATTATGTGAAAATAGCATGCTTCATGTCACTGTGATTGGTCATCAAGGTTGACAACTCTTTGCCCGCCATAATCCATAAACCCACCCAGTGTCACGCCAGTTCATTTTAGAGTGAAGAGAGATCATTTTAGCTGTTGTGGCCCTTAACATGGATCACCGTAGATTCTTCCCTTAGTTTGAAGATCCCGTTCGCTTAAGATCCGCCATTTCCCTTGCTCCCGAGCACCGGGATCTCAGGCGGATGCAGATGGTGTTCGCCCTGTGCGGACCCACCGGGCAGGTGCAGTGCCAGGTCCAAAGTCCCAAAGGGATCCCCTCCAGCGACTGGAGAGCCTTTCATCGTCTTGGGGTGCCAGAAGACGAGGCAGAAAGGTGACTGGCAATTACACAAAGATGAAACAGGAAAAGAAAAATCTCAATACATGTATCATACACTGTAATGTTGAGGGAATCTCAAACAAGAAAACGGAGCTGGGAAACTTTCTGCGAGTAAATGAAATAGGCATAATTTATTAATATCATAAGCTTTATCCAAGAAACAAACCTGCAGGAAGAAGTGAAATTAACAGATGGACAGGGTGGGAGCTCAAAAAACCAACCAGACAACACAATTTAAACTAATCATTCAGACTTAAAAACTCTCATAAAACACCATATACAGCACCACAGACGCCAGATGGCAACCACGAGCTGTCCTGCCTTGAACAAGTGGTTATCTTCAGACTATGGCAAGACTCGGACAACACATAAGGGCCCACAGTCACCAAAATGCCAGTGTGTAGGAGCAGACCAAACTGTGGAAAACATCTTCCAGCAGTGTAGGACCAGAGCCCTGAGACAAGAAACGTGGCCTACCCAACCCCATTGACAGGAAACGATCAAAGCCGCGTACTTACGAGAAAAAACAACAACAACAAACAAACCAACCCCAAAACCACACTTTTTGACGATCTCGGCACAATAATTATACAATGTATTACTGATTGCATCCAACAGTTACACTCCCTCTGACAAAATCACTCCGTATTTCATGCAGTCATGTAGATTCTAGATCTATCTATTTCCATAAAATTCAACGTCAAGAAAACTATTTTTCAGTCGAGCCAATTGACAAAGGGCTTGGGGTGTGTTCATGCCATATATTAACATAAAACTGGTTTTCATACAACACTATTTTTACGTCTAGTTTTTTTGTCTCCTTTCGTTGGGCCCTAAGTGTGCCAAAAAAGGTCATTACTCAGATAAGTGGTGAGTTGTAATACAACAACAGAGGAATGTGTACATGTATTACTATTAGTCAGTATAATTAATCTCTTAATGACCATGACTGACAGAGCAGAGGCTTGCTTTCACTTTAACTGGCGTTGCTGTACGAAGATCTGCAGGGCTCGGGCGGAAACGAACGTTGAGAAAACTAGATCTATCATTTTGTCACAACAGCACATCCACAACTGTGTACGTGTGAGCAAATAGCAGACAAAAATAAAAGCTCGCTTCATGCTCACAAATCTGGAGAACAGCAGAATAAAATGAGATCATCAAAAATTGTTTGCAGGGATGCAACCAATAAGTTTATGAGAGTATGACCATATATTATTATGACGAAGCTAAAAATCGGGCCCAAGTCCTGACTGCCGGCCCCAAACCCTATAA
>NW_004797573.1:676123-682939 GCF_000002075.1 Aplysia californica | reverse complement strand
AAGAGAGAGAGAGAGAGAGAGAGAGAGAGAGAGAGAGAGAGAGAGAGAGAGACTTTAAAAAAATAAATCTGCCGTACAGTACATATACATGTAATATATAGCATAGTTTTATGCAATTAGCTGTTACTCTAACAATTCCCTTGTAGTTACATATATGAACGGTTTTTTTTCGAATCTGTTTGTGCACGCATATTTGTGTGTTTGCTCATGTGTGTTTACTCTAAGGTCCTGGGCTCTTTTTTCCCGACCGACAGTGAGTTTTGACCAAGGCGGTTATTTTGTTGTTGGCTAAGGTCCTTGTTTGGACCACAAAATTCTACACTTTGGACAAAATCGTCTCCCCTGATGCATTTGTTTTGAAGCTCATTTGTGAGTGAAACTCCATAAAAGTCAATGCCTAACGACCAGCGATTTTATTATTAAATACTGGATTGCGAACATAAATGTATTTATTGCGGAAACCAGGATATGAGCATTTTGCCTACCAATATTTCTAGCCGAGAGTTTTTTTTCGGGTCGCCTGTGGCAGGCAAAGAAGGAATGCGCTTTTACAGTTTTCGATGTTATTATGTTGTTTTTTCGAGTCTACGGAAAAAAATATAGCAAATTCATTCGAACCTTTTTGATTTCATTTGTGGGAAAGATCCTCTCACCATAACTTAGGAAAAAACGACAATCACTTTGCAAAACACTAGAGAACAAGAAATAAAATGCTCTTTTTCTTTTATCTGAACTGAAAGAAAAAATCTGTTACAACTATTAGCTTTGAAACTTACAGACCTAGTGTAAGCGTGTCAGACATAATTGAACCACTTAAAGCTTATAAGAATAATTCACTTCCTTTATATGATTATACGCTTTAGTGTGACTTTCTAATTAGTTGTAAAACTGCGGCAGAGTACATTGTTCGTTTGTCTTTTTAAATTATTCTTTTTTGTTAAGTGACATTTCGACAGTGAATAATTTTTACATTGATATCATATCCTTTGAATCTAAGTTATAGATATCTATATAATTCTTGTTTTACATTATTCTTTCTCATCATCATCATCCAGTGCCAGATCTGGAACAGATTATTGTTCTCCTTTCATTTCTTTACTCGGATGCTCTTCAAAAAGCTACGTCCCCTACGATTCTTTCTATTCTTAAATTTTTTAAAATTATTTTCTTTTTTTTTTAGATGATAATCACCGAAGAAATTATAATCATTATGGCAGTGCTGGTGGTGCAAATATATTGTACATTTTGCTTTGTTTTGGGTTTTATCTTTTCTGACTTCAATTTAGGCCTGCATTATAATACTATTTTTTTACATGCCATAATAAACAAGATTGACTCAGACCTAGAGATCTACTTAGGCCTTAAATCCACGGATTCTAGACCTATCCATCCCACACTTCTTTTTTGAAACTATCCCAACATCCCGTTCTGGTATTTGCGGTTGAGTATATAGGCTCTTCTATTTGTCTGCAAGATGAAATAATTTTTTTTAAAACATCATTAGTTTGCGGAAAATCTCCAATAGACTAAGCCAACAATTCAGAATACCAACACAAAATTAATGGCGTCGCAAGCAGCCCCGAGGAATGACCGTACATTTCCGGCGTGTTCGGTGATTGCTGCATACATATTAGTAAATGTCTTTGATAACAGCAGCAGTCCTGCCATTACGGTTGTTAGCGTAAACATCATGAAGAAAAAGAAGGGATCCAAGAAAAAGTGAGAAACATACTTTTCGTTCTTTAAAGATTTATGAAACTGCTTTTGTTTCAAGAAAGGAATCTGATGTTTTATCTGAATCCCATTGACCTTCCAGAAACAGTCACTCAAGAATCTAAAATGTCTATAGCTGCTGAGGTGTAGTGTCGTGTCGTAGGGTCCAGGCCTAGCCTATAAAAAGTGGGTCTCCCCCCCCCCTGACAAAATTTTAATGAATAGATCTACCGGTCCGAGACTCTCCATTGAGAGATATTAAAAACGGGAAAATTATGAATTCTTAAGGTTGAGACATAGGCCAACTCAGTCTGCTGGTCCGGTATTCTTCAATCTTACCAACCTTGTTCTTTAATATGGTTTATGCTTCCTCTCACGCAATCAATCTGATGAAGAAGTGGATATATAGGCATGGCTGGAATATTGCTTACATATATATATATATATATATATATATATATATATATATATATATATATATATATATATATATATATAGATCTATATATATGAGAGAGAGAGAGACACAGAGAGAGAGAGAGAGAGAGAGAGAGAGAGAGAGAGAGAGAGAGAGAGAGAGAGAGAGAGAGAGAGAGAGAGAGAGTGAGAGAGAGAGAGATCTAGGCCTATTCTAGTTTAAAGGAAGGCAAACCCTGTAGGGAGGGACCACTATGAAACAGAGTAGAATAGTTCTAAGGTTAAGGTAGGGGTAAGGGAACAGGGTTGGGTCAGAGTTAGGGATATCGACTGTTGTTGTTTTTTTATTGCATTTGCTAGGTGGTCCCTAATTAAGTTATTATGCAAGTCCTACGAACCAGTCCTCATCTTTCCGCATGTCATTCAGTCTTATTGTGTTTTGGGCCTCGAATCTAAGATAAATTTAGCAGGATTTTTAAAGAGGTATACAGAAGAAGGCTATCTTTGTGCAACCTCCTTACTTTTCAGCCAGCTTTGTTCACAAATAAATGCCCCCATGTTGGCTTCTGCCTTTGAAATTTGTGGGACATCGGTGCGTACAAGGCTCGTCTTAACTAGATGAGTTCGTCGCCTGCATGAAAAAAAACTGCACCAGTGATATCTGCCTTTTGTTCATTTAATAAATACTTCCACCATGCAGAGCAATCAGTGCTCTGAAAATTTCTGTGGCATGAATTTTAATGTGTAGAGATCATGCTCTATTCACATATCTACCTTAAGACCCTTTCTCTATATGAGGAATTTAATGCCATGATTTGATGTGACATTTAATGATTTATATTCATACATTCATACTTTTCAGTAGAACAGTTGTATACAATGCTTTTACATATATATACCCCTTTATCAGTTTATTGTAAAAAGAGAATTCCTCGTTTTGGTATAATAATAATGAATGAATTAATTAATAATGATAATAATAATAATAATAATAGGCTTAATAATAATAATAAGGTGCATATATACTTGCTCTACAGCATGCTCTATGTTCTTAACAACTATTATTACCCCTCAGATCCTAGAACACTCAGAAACACTCTTGGTTTCCTGGGAAGCATGCATTATATTGCAAGCTGTGGATAGAATGCACTCAAGCACTAATAGTCGGGTGCCCATTCCTACCTGGGTGAAGTGGGGAGAATTTGTGTAAATAAAGTGTCTTTCCCAAGGACGTAACATCGTGTCCCTGACAGGATTTGAGACCACAACCTTAAGGTTGTCAGTCCAAGAGCATAATCACAAGGCCACCGATGATTTTCTCATTACTTTTTGGACAGCCCTTCATGATTTGTACAAGTAATAGATATATGAACATTATTAGACAACATATATATATAAGTTTAAAAAATGGCCAACTTGATCTGTGTCATATTGCAATCCCAATGCGTTTGGGTTATCAGTCTGTCTCTCTTTGTACTACACTGTCTGTCATTGTTTTTTATCTTTGTCATTGTTATCATATTTTTAGACCAGTTATATTTCATAATTTTTATCTGTTTATCTTTCTTTCAAACATATACATCTGTATTTCTTGTTTAGAACAGATGTCTTGTAAATAGCATATAAGTATAAGCATTTGTGGAAAATCAATATTTATAATTATAATATTTTGCTCTTTATTTCTTTGCAAGGAAAAAGTCTGCAAAAAGCGGGAAAAAGTCATCTGAAGCAGAGGACAAAGTTGAAGGTCTTGAAAATGTTGACCCAAGCACTCTTATATCGGGCACCGAAGCCAGTCCTGATGATGGCAAGAAAAAGAAGAAAAAAGGAAAGAAGAAGAAAAAGTTATCAAAATCAGAAAAAGCTCAGGTGTGTTTGTATAACAACTTACTTATTAATTCTTTGACCCTGGAATTGTTTTCGACTTTTTGACAAAATTTTTCCAGATCTTGTGAAGCACGTAAAGCATGCAAAATGTAAATAAAAATGACTAATGCTGTTGCAAAGTTAAAGGTGAGGTTTATACATTTATCTAACACTCCCAAGTCAAAATAGACCTATTCGGATTCATAAAATATTGCATTAGTAGTCATGCACCCTGCGATCTGACCGGATGCTGTGACCGTCCACTCCTGGACTGGGCAAGTGTAACTGGACACTCCCATCGTCCACTCGGGGTTATTGAGTTAATGGCAAATACTGGATAGACCAGAGATGAATGTGATGTGCATTTGAAAACAGGGTAGATCTGATGGTATTCCTCAAGGGCACTCCACTCCAATAGAAGAACTGCCTGCTCTGACACTGGACATACAGTTGTTGCCTATCTGTAGAAATTAGACATAGTACTTACACACAATTCTTTGTACACCTGTTAGCATTGTTCTCTTGTCTTCCATCCTTGATTACGTTTTTTTGTGTCTTTGCCTGTGATACTTGATAGCATGATGTGTCCATCCTGCCCTATTGTCTCAAGTAGCTGGAGTAATTTCAATCTTAAAACTTGAGGAAAATTATGATATTCATCTCAATTAACCTCATTCACATTTTAAAACAGGGGTTCTCAACCTGTCGGTCGCGACCCCTCGGGGGGTCGCAAGATCATTCAGGATTTTGTGCTTAAATGACCCTCTGAAAACTAAAACATGGCTCTTTCTTTTCCTGACAACTTTCAAAATATGGTTCCCTCTTTAATTGACTGAAATAAGAGAAAAAAAACCCTCTTCAATTGGCTGAAATAAGAAAAAGTGTAAACACCTGAACTTCTGAACAAGGCCAGAGAAACAACAAGGCTACACCAGTTTGCTATTCCTGTTTATGTGGGCCAATCAATTGATTGGTTTGCAGAGTTTTCTTTTGTTTCAATGTGTAATTTAGCCTCGTCATAGAGGCCAAGCACAGTAGCTTGAGACCTCGTTTATGACGAGCTACATGAGTGCTGGCTTCGGAGAAGGGGGTCACAGGGGAGAAGCATTGTAATCATGCATATTTTCATCGACATGAAGCTAGCTTGAAAAAAAGAAGACTTGACTTCAGAGGACATTTTCAACAACAAAATGTGTCGAGCTAAGGGGCTTCATTTTTAGGTTGCTTTGGAAATAGCAAAACAAAAGAAACCACACACAATTGGAGATACACTTATAAAGCCTTGCACAATAAAGATGGCGCAGCTGATGCTAGGTGAGGCTAATGAAAAGAAATAGCAGCAAGTTTCCTTTTCAAATGGTACTGTCAAGAGGCGTATTTCTCGCATGTCTTCAAACATTAAAAAGAAACAGGTTGTAGAGGAGATCAAAGCTTCCCCCATGTTCTCGTTCCAGCTTGACAAATCAGTTGATGTGGCATCGTCCTCACAGTTACTGATCTTTGAAAAAGATGTGAAAGAAGAATGTTTATTTTGCACTCCACTGGACACCACAACAATAGCTGGTGATGTCACGAAGAAGGTATCCTCATTTTTTTAAAACGAGGGCCTTGAGTGGAAGAATGTGTTTGCTATTTGAACTGATGATGCCCCAGCCATGATGGGAACTAAGTCGGGCTTTCAGGCAAAAGTGAAGGACAAAGCACCATACGCAAAAGGCATTCACTGCATGATACATAGATACGCACTAGCTTGCAAGACTCTCAATCCCACTTTGAAGGAAACGTAATCGACTGTTAACATTATCAACTATGTGAAACGCAGCCCCCTAAATACACGACTGTTCAAGGAACTCTGTTCTGGCATGAGTGCAGATCATGAAACATTGCTTTTCTACACTCAAGTTCGATGGTTATATAAAGGAAAAGTTGTAAGTCGGGTCCTCGAGCTGAGAGAGGAGATCAAGTTCTTCCTTGAAGTGCAAGGAAGAGATGAGCTCAGCAGGCACTTTTCAAATGATTTGTGGATCCCAACACATGTCTGATATGTTTGACTAGATCTACCGCAACAAACTCAACTTGAGACTTCGAGGTCAGCAAACACACTTTCTACAGTTTAAAGACGTTCTGGGTGGCTTTCTTTCAAAAGTTCAGAATTGACACCGGAAAGTTAAAGAGGGAAACCTTTCACAGCTGTTAAATCCAGAGGCGACCTTGTCTGCTGATCTTCAAGTTAACATTGCTGCACATTTGAAATCACTTGAAGATGAGTTCAAGAACTATTTTCCTGATCTTGACTGTGGTGAAGCAGCTTTTGTGAGAACCCCTTTCACTCCTGGACTAGACATCACTGTCATTGCAGATGACATTCAAGGTGAGCTTTTGGAATTGAGACTTGATTCGTCGGCACAGGACACGTTTCTGGAAAAATCTCTTGCACAGTTTTGGTGTTCAATCCAGGAGTCATAATCTCAGCACTTCAATTGTCCCATTAGCGTCAACTTAAATTTACTAAAGTGGATTTTCTACCCTTGTCCAACTCAAGACAAAAGCAAGGAACAAGCTGGATGTTGCTGATGATATATATGCGCCTTGCTTTATCCAAGACTTCCCCGAGAATTTCAAGACTGGTCGCTGAACTACAGGCACACCCCTCTCACTAGTTTTTTAAATTTTTAAATCTGTGTGTATGTGCGTGTGTATGTGTGTGGTGTGTGTGCGTGCGCGTGCGTGTGTGTGTATGTGTGTGTGTGTGTATGTGTGTGTGTGTATGTGTGTGTGTGTATGTGTGTGTGTGTGTGTGTGTGTTCCCTCCTTTATCTC